>NC_133122.1:83582991-83707475 GCF_033568475.1 Henckelia pumila | reverse complement strand
TATTGTTTTGGAATCATGTATACTCCAAATCTATTAAAAGACACCAAGTTTAATACAAAGCATCTTAAAATTTTAAGACACTTATTTTTGATATAAATGACTTATAATATTTGAATTGAATTAAATGATTTTTCCATAAGTAATTTAATACTCCATCCATCCCCAAGTATGTAGGTCACAGTTGTTTGTCACAAAATAAATAGTCATATATAAGTTTTAATAATATGTGTACACTTATTTACTAATAATACGCCCTATTAACTAAACTTTAAAAATTGTGCAATAATTTTTAATACCATTTATAAATAAAATGATAATGTGTTACAACAAGGTAATTACAATTTTTAAGTGTGTATAAAAAAAAGATTCCAATTCCTTTTTCTTAATATCTGTAAAAAAAAAAAAAAAAAAGCCGGAGTACTATAATCAAAATAATCTAACCGAATTGCGTCATGGTTCCAGCGTGTTTCCATCCAGCAAGGACAATTATTGCACTCAACAATCTTCATTGCACTCCTTGTAATCAATGAGAAATCGGAATTCATAGACCTTAGCTCTAATACCAATTGTAAGACCGAACGTTTTTCACTTTAAAACAAAAACTTACAATTTCAATGTTTCTTACTTACGGTCATTGTTATTCTATAGCTATATATATTAACAGTTTAAAATAATACATTAATCAATAACTTGTGTTAGCCTATAGATATAATGTTTAATATACATTTTCAATTTGGGCACAATATTGATATATGATTCTTATGCAATTATTAACTCGAGTTTTCATCATTTTGTTGATTAATATTGAGCCAAGTATGATATGTTTGGTTGAATCATAAAATTTGTTTTATTTTCTTTTTTATGTATGCATGCTCTAGAAATCGATATAAATTTATAATATGTATTTGTTAATAAGTAAGATCATGTTAATCACAAGTTAAACTCCAATATTTATTTTGTAATGTCCCTCAATTGTTATGTATTAATTTACTTGATTTTATGAGTATTTTATTTATTTTAAAATAATAATAAAAACATATAAAATGCATTCCTAATCCTTATATTTAAATTATATAATAAATATTTAATGTTTTTCCTTTATATGTTGATTTTTTTATCTCTTTCCATATGATTTTTTTTCATTTATCATACAATATTTTTTCTCTATGAACAAATCAATAATCTTTATCATCTCTCTTATTAATAATAGCAATTTCCCTATGGTGGATCTGGCCAAACGCGAAAGACTCACTCGTAACTCGTTTATGAAAAAAAAAACCCGATGGGGCGAGGTCTAAACTTGTCTCCTGGTTGGGATTAATTATAAAGGTTAAGTTTAGAATTGCAACTAATAAAAAAATTAGTAATTATTTCGAAACACTATAACCCTTAATTTTCAATATTTTTTTTATCATTTATGGTCATCATTATTTTATATCTACTACACTAAAATGTTAAAATAAATATTATCAATAAATCATGTAAGCTTATAAATATAATATTTAATGTATTTTTTTACATTGTCACAAATATTGATATTGAAAACCTATGCAATTATTTGAGCTAGTGTTACTTTGATTAATTTTGAGCAATTATGATTTGTTTCGTATGTCATGAATTCTCATTATTTTTTTTCTATCTCAATCATGATTAATATTCTGTATTTTGTAATAAATTACGATAAGTTAATTAAATTAAATATTTATTTTTGTAAATTTCTTTGTCTTATGTGTTGATTATTTAATTTTTGTGACTATTAGATTTATGAAAAAACAAAAATTAAATATAGATAATGCATTCTAAACCCTTAATTTAAGTTATTTCCACACAATTATTTTTTTATATTTTGGAATTTTTTCTCTCTTTCAACGTTGTTTTTCCATTTTATCATCCCAGTTTTTATTTCTATATGAAAGAAACAATATGCACATCATCTTAATAGAAATTTTTGTGATGATGCCTTCTTCTCTCCTTCAATCATTTACATTTGTGTTATCATTATTATTTTATTTTTTTGTTGGACATGTGACTTTTTTATTACTAAAATTTTTTACTTTGTAAGAATAACAATAATTTCATAATTTTCAACTACATTCTGGTATGAATCTCTTCTATTAGTTGTATGTCAATATCGTTAATGATTGATGTAATTGTAGATGGACAACATTGTTTAAAAAAATTTCTTGTTTTTTCAAAATGCATAATTATCTCCTTGTTGCTTATAATGTTTTCGTTGCTAAAATTTTTATTGAATTTTAAATGTTATTTGTTGAATCCGAATATTTTGGTGATAACAAACAACAAGCTCATTGTATAGGAATGTGCTGGCCAACCATTGTATTTTCAGGAATCTAACTACAACTTCTACCGGAAGCTTGTACCCAACCGCCTTTGCTCTCCCGACCGGTTGAAGTCACAAGCCTATCAGCTCTGGCTATCAAAACCAGCAGAGGATAAATCCTATCTACCGGAAGCGTGTCAACCGCCTTTGGTCTCTCGACCGGTTGAAGTCACAAGCTTACGGTCTGTTATTCAAGACCAGCAGAGGACAAATATCTCTACATGGTAGAATGCCAGCTGCTTATCCAGGATATCTCAAGACAAGTACCTTGTGTCAAGATGTTCTTTGGGCAAGATCTTTTTATTAAAAGCAGAACCGGCGTGTCATAAGATATGTTTGACATCCTGCAATCGAGACAACAGGTTGCACCAGAATGGCAAAAAACACATGAATGACTACAGATAAAGCATTACGAACCGTTTATTCCAGTTTTGGGACCCTGGAAGTTGTCTGCAGAGTACGATCCTTCAATGCAGAATCATCAATGCATTTATGAAGCATTAAATGTGCATTTCAATGCAGCATCAGAACGTTCAAAATAAAGAACGTAGAATGATTGAACCTATAATAAAGGGAAGAGGCTCTAAGAAGTGAGACAACAACACAAACAAAACAAAAACAAAGAGAGACAAGCAATTTCAGAAAAATCCTCAATCAACTCAATTCACTTGAATAATATCAGAAGTCCCTCAATCTGATATACTTGAGCACACTTACAAGATCATTCATTTTGCTGCTCAAATAAACCCTTGCCTACAGTTCACATATCTGATCGTCAAGGATCATCCTAGGGTTTTCAAGCCTCTCGACCGCTCTGCAGTGTGAGAAGCTCACTCAACTATACTCATTGTTGAAGCGAATTGAAGCTACTCTGAAAGCTTCCACCAGTCTGATAAGAACTGAGAATCTTATCTGTGTAAATCTAGGAGTTTCGGATTAGGCATTGGATAAGTCCTAAGTCTGAAGTGGGTGTATTACAAGACGTTGTAATAACCAAAGTCTTCTAGTGAATTCCTTCCTAAGTGGAAGAAGGGGAACGTAGAAGGATTAAGCCTTCGAACTTCCATAAATCGTGCCTTAGTCTTTACTGCTATTATCTTACATTCTGCTCATACATTGCATTATAAACTTTGCATCACTAAAACCTCTGAACTATTTCCGCACTATTTAAGTTGTTCAAACCGTTTAGAGAGTTGAGAAACAGATTAAGTGAACTAAACCTCACTTGATCATTTTGAAGTAGAAGAAGAAAAGTTTCAGAGTGTATTCACCCCCCCCTCTACCCTCTGAACCGATCCCAACATTATTTATTACAAACGTTACAATTTCATCTTTCATTTCAAATTTTTTTTCTATTTTTACAATAAATGCATATTCTTATTTATTTTGGTGTATCTAAATACTTGTGTATATTGAAGTGTTTAAAGACTTTCTTCATATACGTAAAACAGATTTTAATAATAATTTCTAATCATTATATAGTTTCATTAAAAATAAATAAATTATTTATATATCTTGTTGATGGATCAAATCGATATAATATTTATCAGTGCAACTAATAAACATATTTGCAACATTTTCGAACAATGTAACTATAGCAGTTTCAGTGTCGTCATTTATGATAATATTTTTTCTATATTTACATTAATATTTTAAAATAATACAGTCAATGACTCATGCGAGCTTATAAATATAATGTTTAAATGTAATTTTACGTTGACACAATATTAATAAAATTTATCCGGTTATAAAACTCGGGTTTTTTATTGTTTTGTTGATTGATCTTGAGAAATTACTACATGATTTGTGTCATGAATTTGTCTTTTTTATCTTGTGTATTTACGTCTTGAAGCAATATAATTTATTATATATTTTTTTAATAATTAATATACATTAACTAAAATTAAATCCCGATTTTGTAATTTCCTTATATCGATCTCATGTTCAATACATTTTAAAACATTTAAAAAAAATTACCTTCAAACTGGTATTTGTGAGTTATAGAAATCCATAACCGATTTATTCATCTCCATATCTTTTAAAAAAAATATTCATTCGTTAATTTAAAGATCATCCCCATAAATAATTTATTATATTTTTTACACTTTATGATGAGGAAAAATATTTAAATTTTTCATATTTATGTTTACAAATATGTTATAAATGTGTTAGTGTGTTCTTTATTTATATTTTGAATTAAAACTTATCTCAATTTGAATTGATTTATTTCAAATCGGTGTGTAATTCAAATATATTTCAATAACGTTAGAAATATGATATTTTAATTGCAAGATCATCTCATAATTCTTTTAAATGGATTTAGCTTTTATGTGAAGGAAAATTAGTTAAATTTTTTATTTCAACTTTTATATATATATGATATGTGTGTGTTGGTGTGTTTTTTATTTATTATTTTATATTAAAACTTGACTATACTTGAATTGATTTATTTCAATATCAGTATATTATTTAATTAAATATATATATATATATATATAAATATATTTTACAAATCTAATATTTGTATATATTTAAATATGACCTCGTTATATAATTCTTTGTATTTTGGTATTTCAATCTTTTTGGAAACTGAATCCTTATCCAATATGCACATACTTTGTCCATTTTGATTTTATCATAATAATCGATTTTTACATATAATATATATTGATCACTTTATCTACAAGAAAATAAACAAAACAAAGTATTTAAGTATTTCAATTTTTTTTGGAAACTGAATCCTTATATTAAAATAGATTTTTATGATAAGGTCAAAGTTGAAAAAAAACAAAGTATTTAAGTATTTCAGTTTTTTTGAAAACTGAATCCTTATCTAATTTGCTCACATTTTTTTCAATTTTGACCTTATAATAATAATATATTTTACATATAATATAAATATTGATTTACGTTTATGTCCTATAACTAAAGTGTTGTTTTTACTTTTATAACCCTATATATTTTTATGTGATTTTACTTCTAGTGTAAAAAAAAGATAAAATTTTTATTTCACAATGGTAAAACTTTAACCTTTTATTCACGCTTTTATATAGGTATAGATTTCGTTATTCATGACTTGACCTTCTGTGTGACTCTGAGGACCACAAAAAGGAGAAGATGTGTTTGTGCGCTTGATGTATTATAGCCATCTGTCATTTTGTGGTTTAATCCATATATAGGTAGATCGCAATATTAAAAATACATAAAAATTAGAGAACTTACACTTTGTTGTAACATTTATAGCCTAAATATTGAGGAAAGATCATAACTAAAATCCAAACAATTAAAAACTAACAACTGATCATTTATGTTAAGACCCTATTTCGGTGCTTTCAAACTTGCTCTTCGAAGCGTCCGATCTTTCCGGTGGTTCCGAAGCTTAAACTCCATATTTTAGTTTCAATTAAACTCTGGATTTAATTTATTCATTAGTAATATTTAATCATGTATATTATTTAATTAACTTAAAACAGGGTATATGTTACTATATTCCCCAACTTACAAACTTTTGTCCACGAAATTTAAGTTTTGGGTAAGAAAAAAAGAAAGATAACACTGAAACATCATATTATTCAATCAATAGATTCCATACATATCTACATGATACACATCATCAGGTATACAATAAAAAAAACTCTGGATGTTCCGTCCACATACGACTCTCAAGTTTCCAAATTGATTCTTCAACAATCCTAGTCATCCAATCTTGTTCGGACCCTCCAAACTTCCTTAATTAGCACAAGTTCGGACCTTCCAAACTATTCGTACCCCTGATGCCATCTGGACCATTTTCGGACGTTTTTAAGCTGATTTATTTATTTATTTTGTAGTGACCCGTATCCAAAATTAATGATTAAGGAGTAATTAATCAAGTGATCATGTTTAGATTTAGTAAAACATGATTAAGGAAATTCCAAATGGATTAACAGAGTTCGACAATGGATTCAAAACACTCGAATTATGCCAAGAAGGTTCCTAAGGATCGAACGATCCGAACCGGGTTCGGAGGATCCAAACTAGGAACGGAGCCAAGGGTCGGAGGATACGAGCAGTTCGGATGCTCCTAAGTCGAGTTCGGACAATCCGAACTTGAGCAGGGACACGTGTCTTCATATCATTGGATGGCTGACGCCGCGGATGATGTAATATTGAGTTCGGACAATCCGAATGGCCAGATCGGATGGTCCGAACAGTGTATGGGCCAGGTGCATGGTTTCATGCATTTGGTTTGACGCGTGGTGGAGATCGGACGATCCGATGAGGCGATCGGACGGTCCGAAGTAGATCGGACGCTCCGAAGGCATGATCGGATGGCCAGATCATGTTCTATATATAAAAGGTCGCGGTGAATCATTTGTGCGAATTTCGAATTCCACTCCTTCGCCCATGTGGCTCTATTTTAGGGCTTTGGGTACTCTTATTTTAGAGTTGGAGTAGGGAATATATTTTAGCATAGTCAGACAGTGTCTGACATAGTAGCAGAGCAGTGCTCGTGTAGTGGAGCCATGCTCAAGGCTGTGGAGTTGCATCAGCGGTGTGCCCCTAGTTACGGGATAGTCGCCATCAGCGGTCTTGCGACGGACGCGGGTATAGCTATGGTCTTCTTAAATTATTTAGGAGTATGCAATAGCTTAGTTAAGGCTTTTAGAGCATAATGAATTATGCATGGGTATTTGCATTGTAGAGATGATGATAGGTTTGGAACCTAGAGGGGGACTACTAGGACTGCCTGTAGTAAGGTACGTAAGTACTGACTGAGATGACCAACATGATATATAGTATATATGTTGCATGAGTATGTGCTACTTGTTTTGTATGTTTTACGGCTTTAGCACATGCATGTTTTTATGGTAGACTGCATCTAGTATGATGTGAGTCTAGACAGTTTCCATCGGTAATGAGTTACTCCTTATGGATTCGTGTTTGGGGACAATCAGCCCCTGGGTTTCGCTATCACTAGGAGTGACCACGACGGTGGGGCAGACGCTATAGTTGATAGGTGAATATAGGAGCGGCACCGCGGACTTGCTATCCGATATTTCCCTGTATATTCATGGCGCCTCTGAGTACTGTTTTTACCCTCGTTTTAAAATAAACTTATGTGATGCATATATTATATATATATCATTGATTTCGTATTGAGCTTAGAGCTCATGTCCAGTATTTTCTGTATGTTTGGACACCCCATTCGACGGAACAGGCGTAGGTGCAGAATTGAGCTCCAGGAGCTTGGAGTAGCCAGTGACCAGTGAAGACAACATGATTAGTTGTAGGTCTCTACCCTTAGGATTATTTGTAATTCTATTGGGTTGTGCATCGACTTATTTAACCGGTTGTATTCTGCCGGTCTACTTTTATTTTAAGTTTTCCGTAGCAATTTTTTTTAAATGCATGCTTAATTATGCTTTAACTCTGATTAGGTAGTGGATCCGGGTTGGGTCGCTACAATTTTTCTCAAATAAGGACTTGATAAGTGCATTTTGTGCACTTAATTGGTATGCGATTTTACTTGAATTTTGTGATTTATTGGGAGATACTGCATGAATTTGTTGTTGTTTTTGGTGTTGTAGGAAAAAAATGGATTTGATGAGTTCAAGTAAAAATAAGCCAAAAGATTGAAGAAAAGAGTGGAAATCAAGACTTGAACAAGTGGAAAAAATGCTGAAATTCGAACAAGAGTCACGCTCGAGCGGTGAAGAAGCTTTTGAAGGATTTTAGTGCAAACCTACAGCACGCCCGTGCTACCTGGATGGTGCGCTGATAAGTGTATTTTATACACTTAAATTAATTATGATTTTTATTGTTAATTGTTTGTTTCGAGCAGATTTATGCGTGATTTTTGTTGTTTGTGTGGTTGTAGGAAATTATGGAATTAATGAGAAAAGAAGAATAAAAAAAAGGAGAAAGAAGGCTGTAAAGAAATGAGTAAAAGAAGAATAAAAGAGAAGGAAAAAAGAGAAAAAGAAATAGAAGAGAAGGGGGCTTATCGTTATTAGGCCTAAAACTTAGGGCTATTGAAGGAAGCGCTATCGCGCTGGGAAGAGAGTTATCGCGCTTATTTGTGTGTAATTGAAGAATTGGATTTCGAACCTTATGCGCGCTCGCGCCTCTTACTGAGCGGCTGCCCCGATCGAATTTTCAGAGTTTTAATTATTTCGGGCAAGGAAACCTTGGGCTTTTAATGGGCTTTTTATTGTGACGATATAAAAAAGGAATCAGCCTGTAAGACCCGGGATTATTTAATTTTAATTTGAGAATATTTAATTTGGGAATATTTAGAGTTTAGAATTAAATTCTAATATTCTTAAATGAATAAGGATTGAAATTGAATTAAATCGCTTTTTCGGAGACTGAATTTCAAATAGCCAAAAGTTCAGGGACTAAACTGCAAATAGGCTTGTATTTATCTAAATGTCCACCTAATTATCCTCATTCACACGTGAACCATCAGATTAGAAGGAAAGAAAGGCAGAAACACGGCTGAAAACCCCAAGACGCCATTTTTGTCCATTAAAAGTTTCGATTTTTCGTGATCCGGTCGTCAGAAATTCGAGATAAATATATATCTGCGATCAACGCTCCGAGAGCTACGTTTTGGTATAAGTTTCATTCACTTTTCTCAGTTTTATTTTTATGTTGAAGATGGGTTGTTCTTATTTTTGATTATATATGTGATTGAGCTAGTACCGGTTACGTATTCGCAGACGGTTCGGAAAAAGACTGTCGTTCGGATTTTATATGAATTTAGAAGCAAAATTCAAAATATATCATTTCTGATATGTTTCTGAGCGTGTATATATATTGATGTTTTGTTGAAGATTATGGTTGGTATGGATTGATAGATTGATTTGGATATCGTTTGGATTGCCGGTTTTTAGTCGTTACGCCGCCGATTTATGATCACAAGCTATTTTGAGTTGTATGGATTAAACCATAGATTGAAGTGGTTGGAATACTGATTTTCAGTTGTACATACATGTTATTTTCAGATTGTATTGATGTGATCAAGCTCAAGAATTCAGATTTGAATCGGCAAAGAAGTCAAGAAGGTTTGAAGCCTTTTGCAATTGAAGTTTGAACTAGCAAGTTGAGAAGCCTTTTGATATGAATTATCATTGATGTAATTGCAGATTTGAAGTACTTTAAGACGTGATATTGAAAGGTATAAATGACAGCTAATTCAGAGGGGATAGAACGCTTGAAATAGTTCTTATTCTCGAGTATTCCCTTGTTAATCACATACCTGTTTGATTATATGTCTTTATGTGCTTTTGATGCTTTTGTTGCTTTATTTGCTTATGTGCTTAGATGTTCAAGATGTTTTACAGTCTTTAATGCATACAGATTATGTTACATTCTTCTTGAACTCCAGCCTCAAAAGCACAGAGGGTTGAAAGGCCTAGAGTGCATATGACGTTTGGAGGGCTGTAGTTGAGTGACACGGAATGTAGAGTTACTTCCAGAGCCAGAAGACTCACAATAGTTGCACCAAAGTCAGGGGATATAAAATACTTGACGTCACCTCGATTGGGTGAGTTGGTGATTTGTTTGAGAATTTTATTCTCCGGGATCCCAAGAACCAATATTCGATTGATATCAGACTTGATAGCCTTTATTTGAAACATGCATTGCATTCATGTTTATTATATTGCATGTTTTGTTGTTTATACTGGGATTTTATTATCACCGGAGTTATCCAGCTATTGTTGTGTTTTGTATGTGTGCATGACAATAGGTGGGGCAGGAGCTGGTCAGACTCGACGTGGATAGCTCAAGATAGAGTTTTAGCCTGTGAGGACTCGGGTTTTAAGCAAGAGAACATGTCTTTTGAGTTGTTAAACATGTTAGAACACAAACAAGAACCTTTGTCTATATGTTTGCGAGTACTCGTTTATATTTGATGTCGTGTATCCTAGATGAAGGGATTAATTTACATGTTTATGACTGTGTAGTTGAATCAGAATGCATGTACATGAGGTTTGAGATTGAATAAGAGTAGTATATCTCATGTTTACAGCCTTGAAATGTTAAATTCTGATTTTTAGTACAGGGCACAGAGCCCGTGCCAAGGTCCGTGCAGGGGTTCGGATGCACTCTGCCATGAGATCCATTTTTTTTTCTAATTCTTCCTTGGGCATGGACCCTTGTCCAGAAGAGGCACGGACCCCGTGCCTTGGGTCCGTGCAGGGTCCGGACCTAGGTCCGTGTGTGGTCTGTCCAGAAAAAAATTTTTATTCTTTTCGCGACGTGTTTTTGCGTCGCCAAGTGTAAGGTTTTGCGTATCCAAATGTCCTGTATTATTTTAGGCACCGTTTGGTTTGAGTGATAGGATAAGTAATCCATAGATAAGTAATATAATGTAAATTAAAAATAAATAAGAAAAAAATAGTTAATACATTATTTGATTTGATGGATAGATTATAATTTATTTGATTTAATTGATGTAAAATTATTAATTAATAAATAGATAAATAATATGACGAAAATAAAGCGAAATTGATTGGGATAAGTTATACATAGATAAATAATACATCAAACCAAACAATTTATTTGATTATTAAGCAGACTAATATTGAGATTGAATATTTCTAGTTATTAATTGCCCTGTAAGATTAGATTAGCACCCGAGGTCCCCATAACAGGTGGTATCAGAGCGTAAGTTTCTGGATTTCGATAGAAGTTGATGAGAGGGGTAGATTGAGTCTGCCTGATTGTTTTATATGGCATGAGATTGTCTATTATCTATGATTATGTTCTTTACATGCAAGCTTGTTTTATTGTTTCCACGAATTATGTGATTACATGATTATGTGTTTTCAATATAAATGCATGCTTTGCATGAGCTATTATTCCAGATTATCCTCAGTCAGAACCTGAATTCTCATGAAAACGCATGAGAATGCTTTTCAGAGAAGGATGGAATAAATTGCTGAACATGATATTTTGTTATGCACTAATCTGTTTGACAATCAGATATGCCTCCCCGTAAAGCACCGGCCACTAGACATACATTGGCTGTTCCTCAGGCCGAACCAGCACCAGTACCACAGCCAGTTTCTGAACCTCAGAATGCACAGGGTAGTACATCTGTTGATTCTATGGATGTTATTGCTACGCCGATGGAGATATTGCTGAAACGATTTCAGTTGTTCAAACCGCCAAAACTGAAAGGAACAAAAAATTCAGTTGACTGCGAGAATTGGCTAGAAGATATAGAACAACTGTTTGACTCACTTGATTATACGATGATCTTCGTATCAGACTTGTAATACATCAACTTCATGAAGTTGCCAAGAGTTGGTGGATTACTACAAAACGAGCTTTAGAACATCGAGGTACGACTATCACCTGGACTATTTTTAAAACTGAGTTCTATCAATGTTTCTTTCCAGTATCCAACAGGAAAGATAAGGTTGCTGAATTTTCCAATCTGAGGCAAGGCAACTTGAACATTGAAGAATATGTGGCCAAATTTTTAAGTCTTTTGAAATTTGCCCCACATATAGTAGTGACTGATGAAGCCATGGCGGATCAGTTTATTAATGGCCTCAATCCAGATGTGTTTACTTTGGTGAACAGTGGATGACCCAATACCTTTGCTGATGCACTGAATAAAGCTAAGGGAGCAGAAGCAGGTTTATTGCGACAAAGAGGAGCACCATTTCTTACACAGCCATATCCACAACTTGTATCAGCATCAGTTCCACAGAATCCGCCACAGTTTCAGCAACCATCTCCCAGATTTGAGGGAGGAAGCAGTGGAAGAAAGGATTCTAGATACAGGCCTAGAGGGAAGCAATTCAAGAATGCAGGCAGTAGTTCTTCCAGTTCTAGTGGACAGAGGCAGTTTGGTACAGGGCAGAGATCTAGTGCTTCAGGAGTGTTTTGTGGCAAGTGTGGTGGACGACATGCTACTGATCAGTGCAGAGGTGTGTCAGGTAATTGTAATATCTGTCGCCAACCAGGTTACTATGCCAAGGTGTGTCCTCAACGAGCAATTGGTGCAAGTTCTTCTCGACCAGCACCTCAAGCAGAAAGGCAATCAGTGCATTCATTTCAGCCTCAACAACAGATAAGAGCTGGAGGAACCAGACTGTGACTCAACCTCCTAGGCAACAGGCACGAGTGTTTGCATTGACTGAGGAGCAAGCACAGACAGCACTTGATGATTTCATAGCAGGTAACTGCTCTATTTGTGGTTATCCTGCTTATGTATTGATAGATACAGGTGCATCACATACATTCATATCTGAAAAATTTGTTATGATGCATTCTTTATTGTCTGAGCCATTGCCTACTGTTGTTGCTATTTCTTCACCTTTGGATGAAGGCATTGTTTCTGTTAGACTGATTCAAAACTGTGCACTACAATATGACGAGAATGTGATAGATTTGGATTGCATAGTACTTGGATTATCACATTTCGATTGCATTATCGGTATAGACATGTTAACCAAGTACAGGGAGACTGTAGATTGTTTCCAAAAAGTGGTCAGATTTAGACCAAACATGGCAGCTGAATTGAAATTCTATGGTAAGGGTTCTCGAGCTAAGATCCCTTTGATATCTGTGTTATCTATGACCCGTTTATTGCAGAAAGGTGCAGAAGGATTTCTGATTTATGCAGTCGATGTATTGAAATCCAGTCCAACAGTGACAGATATCCCAGTAGTGCATGAATTCGCTGATGTATTTCCTGATGAAATTCTTGGTTTACCTCCCGTTCGAGAAATAGATTTCAACATTGAGTTAATGCCAGGTACGCAACCAATATCCAAAGCTCCTTACAGAATGACACCTATTGAATTGAAGGAGTTGAAGGATCAGTTAGAAGATTTACTTGCTAAAGGGTACATTAGACCGAGCGTTTCACCTTGGGGCGCTCCGGTACTTTTTGTACAAAAGAAAGATGGGTCTATGCGATTGTGTATAGATTATCGTCAACTGAACAAGGTAACGATAAAGAATAAATATCCATTGCCTAGAATAGATGATTTGTTTGATCAGCTACAGGGTTTAGCTATCTATTCTAAGATTGATTTGCGATCCGGATATCATCAGCTGAGGGTACGAGATGAAGATATCCCTAAAACTGCTTTTAGAACAAGGTATGGACATTATGAATTTATTGTCATGCCTTTTGGTTTAACCAATGCTCCTGCAGTATTTATGGGATTGATGAATCGGGTATTTCAGAAATACTTGGATGACTTTGTCATTATTTTTATTGATGATATCTTGATATATTCCAAGAATGTACATGATCATGCTGAACATCTTAGAATCATTTTACAGACTTTGAGAAATGAGAAATTATATGCCAAGTTATCAAAATGTGAGTTTTGGTTGCAGAAAGTTGTATTTCTTGGGCATATCATTTCAGGTGATGGTATTTCGGTGGATCCAAGCAAGGTAGAGGCTGTACGGAATTGGCCTAGACCTACATTAGTGCTAGAAATACGGAGTTTTATGGGCTTAGCAGGATACTATCGTCGATTTATTAGAGATTTTTCCAGCATTGCCAAGCCTATTATGCAATTGACTCAGAAAAATAAGCCGTATGTCTGGACTGAAACTTGTGAAATGAGTTTTTTAGATTTGAAGAAGAGGCTTACCAGTGCACCTGTATTGACGATTCCTTCAGGTACAGGTGATTTTGTTGTATATTGTGATGCTTCTCACAAGGGTTTGGGTTGTGTGCTTATGCAGCGAGGTCATGTTATCGCTTACGCTTCGAGACAGTTGAAGCCACACGAGACTCGGTATCCTATCCATGATTTGGAGCTTGCCGCTATTGTCTTTGAATTGAAGATATGGCGACATTATCTTTATGGTGAGAAGTTTGAAATCTTTTCTGATCACAAAAGTTTGAAATATCTATTTTCGCAATCAAAATTGAATATGAGACATCGTAGATGGCTTGATTTACTGAAAGATTTCGATTGCGAGATCAAATATTATCCAGGAAAATACAATGCAGCTGCAGATGCCTTAAGTAGAAAGGTATGTTCATTATCCTTATCTACGATAGGTGTATATCAAATGGTAGAAGATTGTTGTATTTCTGGATTAGTATTTGAAACAGATATGCAGCCTATCAGAGTTTGTGCTATTAAAGCTGAGCCAGAATTGTTGATACGAATCAAATAAGCCCAAAAAGTGGATCAAAATATTCTGAAATCGATTGATATGGTTAGACCTGGGCATCAATTTGAATATCAGGTCAGTGCTGATGATGTTTTATATGTGAATAACAGACTTTTTGTTCCAGATGTTTCAGATTTGAAACAGCATATATTGAAAGAGGCTCACAGCAGTAGATTCAGTATTCATCCTGGTGGCAGAAAATGTATAATGATCTGAAAATGCAGTATTGGTGGAAATAGATGAAGTCAGATGTGACTGAATTTGTATCCAAATGTTTGAATTGCCAACATGTGAAAGCTGAACGAAAGAAGCCAGGTGGTTTCTTGCAGAGTTTATCAGTTCCAGAATGGAAATGGGATCACATTTCTATGGATTTTGTCACACAGCTACCACGTCCATCCAGAGGGTGCGATGCCATTTGGGTGATTATTGATCGTTTGACAAAATCAGCATGTTTCATTCCATACAAGATGATGTACAGACATGATCAGATGGTAGAAATCTACGCCAGAGAAGTGGTAAGATTACATGGTGTGCCTAAATCTATTGTTTCAGATCAAGACCCTAGATTTACATCACACTTTTGTCATAGCTTGCAACAAGCTCTTGGTACTCAATTGCATCTGAGTACAGCTTATAATCCTCAAACAGATGGACAGTCAGAGCGGACTATCTAGACACTTGAGGATATGCTGAGAGCTGTAGTACTAAACTTTGGTATTAGTTGGCAAGATTCATTACCACTTGCAGAATTTTCTTATAATAACAGCTATCAGACTAGCATTGAGATGGCTCCTTTTGAAGCACTGTATGGAAAGAAATGTAGATCACCATTATATTGGGATGATATCTCAGACGTACCAGATGTTGGGCCGGATATGATCCGAGAAATGACTGAAAAGGTGCAGCTTATACAGAAAATAATGAAAACAGCTCAGGACAGACAAGCAAAGTATGCAAATATCAGATGACGACCTCTATCTTTTGATCAGGAAGACAGAGTTTTCTTGAAGATTTCTCCGTTTAGAGGTACAGTCAGATTTGGCAAGAGAGGAAAGTTATCTCCGCGTTTTATCGGTCCATATGAGATTATCAAAAAGATAGGCGATCTTGCTTATCGACTCGCTCTTCCTCCATCTTTTTCTGATATTCATGATGTATTCCACGTCTCTATGCTGCGGAAGTATCAGCCTGATCCTTCCCATATTCTTCAACCTGATGAAGCTGAACTTGACGAGACTCTCAGTTATTTTGAGCAGCCTATTCAGATTCTTGATCGTAAAGACAAAAAACTCAGAAACAAGACGATTCAGTTGGTCAAAGTTCAGTGGAGTTGACATGGCACAGAAGAAGCGACTTGGGAGACTGAGTCAGATATGAGACAGAGATTTCCAGAGTTGTTTCATTGATGTGAGTTCTTATTCTGCTTTCTGTTATTTCATTATCTTATGTGTATACAGATTACATATACAGCTTGCTTATGATTTCGAGGACGAACTCATGCCTTAGTGGGGGAGAAATGTAAGGCCCGGGATTATTTAATTTTAATCCGAGAATATAATTTGGGAATATTTATAGTTTAGAATTAAATTCTAATATTCTTAAATGAATAAGTATTGAAATTTATTTAAATCGCTTTTCTGGGGACTGAATTGCAAATAGCCAAAAGTTTAGGGACTAAACTGCAAATAGGCTTGTATTTATCTAAATGTCCACCTAATTATCCTCATTCACACGTGAACCATCAGATTAGAAGGGAAGAAAGGCAGAAACACAGCTGAAAACCCCAAGACGCCATTTTTGTCCCTTAAAAGCTTCGATTTTTCGTGATCCGATCGTCAGAAATTCGAGATAAATATATATCTGCGATCACCGCTCCGAGAGCTACGTTTTGGTACAAGTTTCATTCACCTTTCTAAGATTTTATTTTTATGTTGAAGATGGGTTGTTATAATTTCTGATTATATATGTGATTGAGCTAGTACCGGTTACGTATTCGCAGGCGGTTCGGAAAAAGACTGTCGTTCGGATTTTATATGAATTTAGAAGCAAAATTCGAAATATATCATTTCTGATACGTTGCTGAACGTGTATATATATTGATGTTTTGTTGAAGATTATGGTTGGTATGGATTGGTATATTGATTTGGATATCATTTGGATTGCCGGTTTTAGTCATTACGCCGCCGATTTATGATCACAAGCTGTTTTGAGTTGTATGGATTAAACCATAGATTGAAGTGGTTGGAATACTGATTTTCAGTTGTACATACATGTTATTTTCAGATTGTATTGATGTGATCAAGCTCAAGAATTCAGCTTTGAATCGGCAAAGAAGTCAAGAAGGTTTGAAGCCTTTTGCAATTGAAGTTTGAACTAGCATGTTGAGAAGCCTTTTGATATGAATTATCATTGATGTAATTGCAGATTTGAAGTACTTTAAGATGTGATATTGAAAGGTATAAATGAAAGAAAATCCAGAGGGGATAGAACGCTCGAAATAGTTCTTATTCTCGAGTATTCCCTTGTTAATCACATACCTGTTTGATTATATGTCTTTATGTGCTTTTGATGCTTTTGTTGCTTTATTTGCTTATGTACTTAGATGTTCAAGATGTTTTACAGTCTTTAATGCATACAAATTATGTTGCATTCATCTTGAACTCCAACCTCAAAAGCACAGAGGGTTGAAAGGCCTAGAGTGCATATGACGTTTGGAGGGCTGTAGTTGAGTGACACGGAATGTATAGTTACTTCCAAAGCCAGAAGACTCACTATAGTTGCACCAAAGTCAGGGGATATAAAATACTTGACGTCACCTCGATTGGGTGAGTTGGTGATTCGTTTGAGAATTTTATTCTCCGGGATCCCAAGAACCAATATTCGATTGATATCAGACTTGATAGACTTCATTTGAAACATGCATTTCATTCATGTTTATTATATTGCATGTTTTGTTGTTTATATTGGGATTTTATTATCACCGGAGTTATTCGGCTATTGTCGTGTTTTGTATGTGTGCATGACAATAGGTGGGGCAGAAGCTGGTCAGACTCAACGTGGATAGCTCGAGATAGAGTTTTAGCCTGTGAGGACTCGGGTTTTAAGCAAGAGAACATGTCTTTTGAGTTGTTAAACATGTTAGAACACAAACAAGAACCTTTGTTTATATGTTTGCGAGTACTCCTTTATATTTGTTGTCGTGTATCCTAGATGGGATTAATTTACATGTTTATGACTGTGTAGTTGAATCAGAATGCATGTACATGAGGTTTGAGATTGAATAAGAGTAGTATATCTCATGTTTACAGCCTTGAAATGTTAAATTCTGATTTTTAGTACAGGGCACGGACCCCGTGCCAAGGTTCGTGCAGGGGTCCCGATGTACTCTGCCGTGAGATCCAATTTTTTTTCAAATTCTGCCTTGGGCATGGACCCTGGTCCAGAAGAGGCACGGACCCCGTGCCTTGGGTCCGTGCAGGGTTCGGACCTAGGTCCGTGTGTGGTCTGTCCAGAAAAAAAAAATTTATTCTTTTCGCGACGTGTTTTCGCGTCGCCAAGTGTAAGGTTTTGCGTCGCCAAATGTCCTGTATTATTTTATTTGATTATTTAGCAGACTAATATTCAAATTGAATATTTCTAGTTATTAATTGCCCCGTAAGATTAGATTAGCAGCCGAGGTCCCCACACAGCCACCACAATTCGAGGGAGCCGCCACACACGTATAATTCAGAGAAAAGAATTGAGATTTGAAAGTGAATATGTTGGAGAGGATTTTGCGCCTACTTGAAGAACGAAGACGGAGATCGATTGGACACAAGACCGACGACGGATTTGTTTTCTCTCTATTTATTTATTAAATTATGATTTAATGTCTGGATTTTTGAACATGAATTATTTTTATCAGAATTTTATTATGAACTAAATTTTTAGAGTCTAGAGGTCGGATGAACCTGGTGTAGACACTTTCATGAGTTTTTGATTTTATTGGATTGAATTCTCTTAGATTGTTTTCTAGTATTTATTGTTTTTTCAATTACTTGATCAATAATTGAATTGTAATATTTATTTAAAATCTGGCACTCGGGAGAGGGGATTTTGAATAGGAACTAAATTTTTAGAGTCTAGAGGTCGGATGAACCTGGTGTAGACACTTTCATGAGTTTTTGATTTTATTGGATTGAATTCTCTTAGATTAATTGTTTTTATAGTATTTATTGTCTTTTCAATTACTTGATAAATAATTGAATTGTAATATTTATTTGAAATCTGGCACTCGGGAGAGGGGATTTTGAATAGGACCAATAGAAATAACACTGTTGATTATTTATATAGCTCGAAAGAGTGTATAATTTTAACAAAGATTTTAAAAAGAACATTGTTTTGCTTAGATCACTGCAAGTAGATTCTTAATAGGGATATTGTAATTAAATTGTAGTTAAAAATTATTTGGCACTCGAGAGAGGAAATAATACACTTAAGTGTTCTTGGCTATTAATTGACTGGAATTCATGAAGATAAATTAATTAGGATTGATTGTTGTTGAAACCAGGTGAAATCTAAACCTCTAGATCATTTTTCCTCTGATTGATAATTTCTGAAAGTTGTGTTCGTGCTATTAAAAAATTCAGTGATTATTTTATTTTCTTCAAACTTCTCAAATTTTTATTTTCTAGATAAAGTTTAGACTATTCTAATTAAAAGTACTGAATATTTAAATTTACTCCTTGTGGGAACGATACTTGATTTATCATTTTATTAAAACTTGACCCTCGTACTCTTGCGAGCATTTTTCACAACAAATTTTTGGCGCCGCTGCCGGGAGTAAATTTTGATTTTGTTTAGTCTTGTTACCAATTAGTCTAAGTTTTAATTTAGAGTTTTTATTTTATTTTTAAGTTACTAGTTGATCTCTTTTTGTTTGTAATTGCAGTTCATGCGAAGATCTCAAGTGAAAATTCACTACTTTTTGATCCGGAGATCGAGCGAACTACACGTACTTTGAGAAGAGCGAAAAGAGAAGAAGTCAATAACATGGCTGAAAAGAATGCACAAGAAGCTCCCTTGGTGCCAATTATAGAGCACTTCAGGCCAGTAATCCTGGCTTACTACTCTGGAATAGCTCGTGGAACTATCAATGCTAACAATTTTGAGCTAAAGCCTGCATTGATTAACATGGTTTAGCAGAACCAATTTAATGGGAGTGCAACTGCTGATCCTCACCTACACCCGCGCACTTTCCTGGAGATAACAGACACGGTAAAATTTAATGGTGTTTCTGAGGTTATTATATGCTTACGGTTATTTTTTTTCTCTCAGGGACCAAGCCAGAAGTTGGATACAATCACTGCCACTAGAAAGCATTACTACATGGGAGGAGATGACAGAAAAATTTCTTGCAAAATATTTTCCCCTCGCAAAGTCCACCCAACTGAATATTGAGATCAGCACATTCAGGCAGATGGATTCTGAACAGCTCTACGAGGCGTGGGAAAGGTATAAAGAGTTACTTAGACGTTGTCCTAACCACAATTTTGCAGATTGGGAACAGATCGAGTGGTTTTACAACGGACTGAATGCGCCCACGAGAATGTTTGTGGACTCTGCTTCTGGAGGTACCATCTTTGCTAAGGATCCCGCTCAGGCCTCTGATATGCTGGAACAGATGACGATCAATGGTTTTTGATGGTCATCTGAGCGTATGGGAGTCAAAAAGCCTATTGAAGTGTATGCAGTGGATCCTCTCACATCTATCACTACCCAATTTTCTGCACTGACAACGCAAGTAGCTGCTTTGAATAAGGTGAATGTTGCAGATTCAGCTGGAATTTCCATCGCTAGTGAAGGATCATATCCCCCCCAGAAGAAGTGAATTATATAAATCCTAATGGCTACCGAGGTTATGGAGGCTACAGAGGTAATCTTTTGCCCAATACTTTTCACACTAGTTTGCGAAATCATGTAAATTTTTCTTATGCTTACAATAATAATGTGTTGAATCCTCCGGGGTTCATTACAAATAAGGGCGAGGGTAGGCCTTCTTTGGAGGATGTTGCTAGTACATTTGTGCAGGAATCGAGTATGAGGATGGCGAGGACTGAGACTCACCTTGACAGCTTGGAGACGCATGTGACCAATATGGGCGTTGTGCTGAAATCTATGGAGACTAGCGAGCAGCTGGCGAATGCACTTAAAGATAACAATAGAATCCAATTTCAAAGCAACACACAGGTAAATCCAAAGGAGCAGTGAAATGCTATCATGTTGAGGAGTGGGAAGCCAGTGGATAATGAAGAAGGTAAACCTGAGAGCAACACGCCTAAAAAAGCTGCAGGTGAAGAGACGGAAGTCGAGGAGAAGGAGCCTGAACTTGAGCAGAAACCGATGTACAAGCCCCCAGTTCCATATCCCCAAAAGGTTCAAGAAGAAGGCATTGGATGAGCAGTTAATCAAGGAGGTGATGTCCAAGAAGAGGAGGCTACTAGAGAACGAGGTGGTGAATTTGACTGAAGAATGCAGTGCCATGCTTCAAAAGAAGATACCACAAAATCTGAAAGATCCAGGGAGTTTTACTATTCCTTGTTCTATTGGTGGATCTCATTTTACTATTGCATTATGTGATTTAGGGGTCAGTATTAATTTAATGCCATTGTCTATTTACATGGCCTTGGATTTAGGAGAGATGAAATCGACCATGATCACCTTACAGTTGGCGGACAGGAGCATCACATATCCACTTGGTATTGTTGAAGATGTTTTAGTCAAGGTGGGCACATTTATAATTCCGGCGGATTTTGTGATCTTGGACATAGAAGCGGATCATGGTGCTCCACTGATTTTTGGAAGACCGTTTTTGGCTATAGCGGATGCCAAAATTGATGTCAAGAAGGGTGAATTGTCGATGGGTGTGGAAGACGAACATTTGATTTTTAACTTATTTACGAAGACACCTAATCCACCCATCGAGGAATTGTGCTTGATTGAGCCGGTTGTGAAGGTGGAAGGCTGTCAAAGAGCTGATAATGCGGTTGATTCATCAAAGAATATAGAGCCAAGTTCACCAAAGAAGAAAACCACGAAGAAGAAAGCAAAATTTAAAAAGCGTTTTGTGGAATATATTTGGAGATTGAAAGAAAAGGGGAAGACTTAATACCGGTGAAAGTCGGGCTGACGACTATAAACCAAGCGCTACTTGGGAGACAACCCAAGATTTTTCTTTTGTTTTAATTGCTTTTGTTTCCATTTTATTTAATTTTTTATTAATTATTTTTTATTATATTATTATCAATTTTTGAAACCTAATTCTTGTCACTTTTTAAAATTTTTCAGGCTTAAAATCTCATAATTCGAGAAAGCAGCGCACCCGCTCTATTCATCTGAGCACCCGCTATATTCATCTAAGCTCCCGCGTGACATCATGAAGAAATTTATTTTGAAGTGCGCACAAACGGCGTGCCCGCGCAATTTCTTTTGAGCGCCCGCACAGTGGCTTTGATTCATTGATGCTGAACAGCGCTTGAACGAGCGCTATCGAGTGAACTAAGGGCGCTCACCCATGTGCTAACGTGCGTCCCAACAACACACCTAGATGCACTATTGCGCCTCATTAAAAGCGCAACCCAAGAGCTATCGCGCTTCCTAATCCGCACTATCTCATGTGCTAACAAACTCCAGAAGGGCGCAACTTCTTGTGCAATTGCGCATCCCCAACAGCTCATGATCATGCGTGATAGCGCAAACCAGCCGAGCAATCCATGCTTCCAATGCGCTAACCAGCTCCTCCAGTGTGCACAACCTTGCGCACTCGCCCTCTCCACATCGCGCACTCGTCCTTCTTCCCCCATACATAAAACACCATATATGGTCTCACTTGCTTTGGGCTTTACTTGTGTGCTTCTGACTTGTGTGCATGTTTGCTTATAGGATTAAAACGACCATGGTTGCGCCCTGTTCATCTCCTCCGCAATGGTGTTGTTGCTGCAAGTTCTTTTCATGGAGATGTTGATGACACCGAGTCCTGATGCTTGGTTTCGAAGGTATGAGCCCTTGTTCTTTTTATTGCATTTAATCATTGGGGACAATGCTTTTAATAAGTTTGGGGGTGAATAATTATTTTGCATGCTTGACGTGAAGTTGAAGTTGTTGAGGTTAGAATTTTTATGTTGTGATATTGTTGATTAGTGGTGTTTGGCCTATGACGATGAACGAGGTGAAAATAGAATTTTAAATCTAGTATGGGTGAAATTTTTTTTGAGTTCTCACAAAATTATGCACTATACCATGATTGTCTAGACCCTAATGATTAGAGAAACTTTGTGATTTTGTGAGTGAATTGGATAATTCGATTCTTAACTTTGGTGATTTATTCTTGAAACCGAGGTAGACTTCTAAGAGCTTAGAAATGATTTAGGCAATAAATTAATAATAACTCCATCCGAGTCATTGACGAGGAATTGAAATCCTAATTCCTTTGTTTTGGCTAAGTATGCGGAATAAATGGGATTGCAAAAATGAAAAGTGAAAAAATTAATTTTTGAAAAAAAAATTTAACAACTCCATTCGGGCTTGGAAAGTTCTTGAAATTCTATTCACTGTTCCATGCTAATTTTGCGGGAAAAAAAATAATGGGGTTGATGTTCCATCCGGGCTATAGACGAGGGGATAAAAATTTGAATCCTATCTGTAGTTATAGCTAAGTCTGTGGATAAAATGAGGCTTAATAAAAATTAGGTGCAAAATTCGGTAATTTTATAAAATAATATGAAATAAAGTGAAAAGTCCTTTTCATCTTGGTTAGTAGAAGTTGAACATGGTTGAAAGTGTTTTGAAACTAGAGAGCGAAGTTGATAATTCTATGAAACGAACTTATTGCATTAGTGGATCAAAAGCTAGGTGGATAGACAAGATTGGTAATTCACACATGAACGAGAACTCTTGAGAAATTTAACTGTACATGTATTAATTGTTGGATATCGGAGGCCGGTTGGTTTGCTTAATTGATTTTATATTGTTAGTGTGATGTTCATTTGATTGGTGTTGTTTTGATAGTTTTGCTCGTGACCAGAAAAAGTCTAAGTTTGGGGGTATTTGATAAGTGTATTTTATACACTTAAATTAATTATGATTTTAATTATTAATTGTTTGTTTCGAACATATTTATGCGTGGTTTTTGTTGTTTGTGTGGTTGTAGGAAATTATGGAATTATTGAGAAAAGAAGAATAAAAAAAAAAGGAGCAAGAAGGCTGTAAAGAAATGAGTAAAAGAAGAATAAAAGAGAAGGAAAAAAGAGAAAAAAGAAATAGAAGATAAGTAGGCTTATCGTTATTGGTCCTAAAACTTAGCACTATTGAAGGAAGCGCTATCGTGCTGGGAAGAGAGTTATCACGCTTATTTCTGTGTAATTGAAGAATTGGATTTCGAACCTTATGCGCGCTCACGCCTCTTACTGAGCGCCCGCCCCGATCGAATTTTTAGAGTTTTAATTATTTTGGGCAAGGAAACCTTGGGATTTTTAATGGGATTTTTATTGTGACGATATGAAAAAGGAATCAGCCACCACAATTCGAGGGAGCCGCCACACACGTATAATTCAGAGAAAATAATTGAGATTTGAACATGAATATTTTGGAGAGGATTTTGCGCCTACTTGAAGAACGAAGACGGAGATCGACTGGACACAGAAGACCAACAACGGATTTGTTTTCTCTCTATTTATTTATTAAATTTTGATTTGATGTCTGGATTTTTGAACATGAATTTTTTTTATCAGAATTTTATTATGAACTTAATTTTTAGAGTCTAGAGGTCGGATGAACCTGGTGTACACTTTCATGAGTTTTTGATTTTATTGGATTGAATTCCCTTAGATTAATTATTTTTCTAGTATTGATTTTTTTTTTTCAATTACTTGATCAATAATTAAATTGTAATATTTATTTGAAATCTGGCACTCGGGAGATGGGATTTTGAATAGGACCAATAGAAATAACACTGTTGATTATTTATATAGCTCGGGAGAGTGTATAATTTTAACAGAACTTTTAAAAAGAACATTGTTTTGCTTAGATTACTGCAAGTAGATTCTTAATAGGGATATTGGAATTAAATTATAGTTGATAAAAATTATTCGGCGCTCGAGAGAGAGGGAATAATACACTTCAGTGTTCTTGGCTATTAATTGACTGGAATTCATGAAGATAAATTAATTAGGATTGATTTTTGCTGAAACCAGGTAAAATCTAAACCTCTAGACCATTTTTTCTTTGATTGATAATTTCTAAAAGTTGTTTTCGTGCTATTAAAAAATTCAGTGATTATTTTATTTTCTGCAAACTTCTCAAATTTTGATTTTCTAGATAAAATTTAGATTATTCTAATTACAAATACTGAATATTTCAATTTACTACTTGTGGGAACGATACTTGATTCATGAATTTATTAAAACTTGACACTCGTATGCTTGCGAGCATTTTTCACAACACGCGCCCGCGTGACGGGATTTTCTGAAAGAATTTTATTATTCAAGGAAACTTGGGTATTTTCGTGGGCTTTGTCTTGGACAACTTAAAGGCCATATAAAAGGGAATTTCTGACCCTAGAAGAGAGACAGAAGCCGCCACAACATATCAGAAGATTGGAGAGCAAGAATCAAGAGAAATCTGTGAAGAAAATCTGAAAGCTTCAATCGTGAACAAGACGAAGATCATCCGGACACGACATCGATCTTTGGATTGTTTTTTATCTTTATTCTTCTAGATTTTGAATTATTTTTGGATTGAAAAACATGTTTTGTTTTTATTTGAATTCGATTATGAACTAAACTTTTATAGTCTAGAGGTTGATGTAGTTTGATTGAGACACTTTTACAACTTATTAATTTTATTTGATTGAATTCTCCTAGATTAATGTTTTTTTTTTCTAGTTTTGATTGTCTTTTCAATTTATTGGCCATAAATTATCTGTAATATTTATTTGAAATCAATGCTCGAGAGAGGGGATTTTGAATATGACATTAGAAATTATACCGTTAATAATTATATAGCTCGAGAGAGTATAGAAAGTTAGCGGAGCCTTAGGAAAAACTCACTTTTCATATATCACTAAGACTAGATTTTATATAGGAATATTGGAATTGAATCCTAGTGATACACTTTATTTGTTGCTCGAGAGAGGAAAATAAAACAATCTAAGTGTTCTTGGCTTTTAATTGAATAGAATTAATGATAATAAATTAATTAGGAGTAATTGTTGTTGAAACCAGGTGAAATCAATATCTCTAGACAATTTTCTCTGTTTGATATTTTCTGAAGTTGTGAGGGAGTTTTTCTAAGATTTCTTGAATTATTTAAATTTTCAAACAAAAGTTATTATTTAAATTTTTTGAATAAATTCTGGATTATTTTAATTACAAGTACTAAATTGATTTTCATTATTACTCTCTGTGGGAACGATACTTGATTCATTAACTATATTAAAACTTGACACTAGTGCGCTTGCGAGCATAATTTCACAAGAAGTTTTTGGCGCCGTTGCTGGAGAGTAATTTTTGATTTTGTTTAGTATTGTTAACAATAGTCTAAGTTTTAGTTTAGAGTTTTTTTTTATTTTTAAATTACTTATTTATCTCTTTCTGTTCTTGATTGAAGTTTATGAGAAGATCTCAAAGTGCAAATTCATTACTTTTTGATCCGGAGATCGAGCGAACTGCACGTATTTTGAGAAAATCAAGAAGAGAAGAAGTAGATAGAATGGCTGAAGAGAATGTGAATCAAGCTCCCTTGGTGCCAATTAGAGATCACTTCCGGCCAACGATCCATGTTGACTATTCTGGAATCGCTCGAGGGACCATTAACTCCAACAATTTTGAACTGAAGCCGGCTTTGATCAACATGGTTCAACAGAACCAATTCAATGGGAGTGCAACTGTCGATCCTCATCTACACCTCCGGAATTTTTTGGAGATAACCGATACGGTAAAGATGAATGGTGTTTCTGAGGATATAATATGTTTACGCTTTTTTTCTTTTTCTCTCAGGGATCAGGAAAGGAGTTGGTTGCAGTCATTACCGCTAGGAAGCATAACTACTTGGGAGGATATGGCGGTCAAGTTTCATGCGAAATATTTTTCACCGGACAAATCCACTCAACTGAAGATCGAAATCAGCACTTTTAGGCAGATGGATTCTGAGCAACTCTACGAGGCGTGGGAAAGTTACAAAGATTTAATTAGACGTTGTCCTAACCACAATTTTTCAGATTGGGATCAAATAAAATTGTTCTATAATGGGCTGAACGCACCTACAAGGATGTATGTGGACTCTGCTTTTGGAGGTACCATTTTTGCCAAGGACCCTGTACAGGCCTATGATATGTTGGAACAAATGATGATCAATAGTTTTCAATGGCCATCTGATAGTATGGGTGTCAAGAAGCATGTGGAAGTGTATAACGTTGATCCTCTTACATCTATCACTGCCCAATTATCTGCATTGACGACGCAAATAGCTGCTTTGAATAAGGTGAAAGTTGCATATTCAGCTGGAGTTTCAATTCCATTGAAGGATCCCATCCCCCAGAGGAAGTGAATTATCTCAATCCTAATGGCGACTGAGGATATGGAGGCTATAGAGGTAATCCTGTTTCCAACACTTATCACCCAAGTTTGAGAAATCATGAAATTTTTTCTTACGCTAACAATAAAAATGTGTTGAATCATCCTCCGGGGTACAATACAAATAAGGGTGAAGGTAAGCCTTCTTTAGAGGATGTTGTTAGTAGTTTTGTGCAGGAATCGAGCAAAAGGATGGCGAGGACTGAGTCTCGCCTTGACAGCTTAGAGAAGCATGTGACCAACATGGGCATTGTGCTTCAATCTATGGAGACTAGCATTGGGCAGCTGGCGAATGCCATGAAAGATAACAATAGAGGCCAGTTTTCTAGCAACACAGAGGTAAATCCCAAGGAGCAGTGTAATGCTATCACGTTGAGGAGTGGGAAGCAAGTCGACAATGAAGAGGGCCAACCTGAGAGCAAGATGCCTGAAAAAGTTATAGTTGAAGAGAAGAAAGTCGAGGAGAAGGAGATTGAACCTGAGCCGAAACTGATGTACAAGACTCCACTTCCATATCCCAAAAGGTTCAAGAATAAGACTCTTGATGAGCAGTTCTCCACATTCTTGGAGATTTTTAAGAAGATTCATATCAACATCCCCTTTGCTAATGCCTTGGAGAAAATGCCTAACTATGCAAAATTCATCAAGGAGGTGATGTCTAAGAAAAGGAGGCTGCATGAGAATGTAGTGGTCAATCTAACTGAAGAATGCTGTGATGTGGTAGAAGATAACTCTGTAGTTGGAAAATAGAATCATCAAGTATCCATGAGGTGTCGTAGAAGATGTCTCATCAAGGTGGATAAATTCATCTTTCCGACGGATTTTGTGATCTTGGACATGGAAGAAGAGCATGCGACTCCATTGATTTTTGGAAGACCGTTCTTGGTCACTACGGATGAAAAACTCTAAGTGAAGAAGGGTGAATATTTGTCAATGGGTGTAGATGGCGAAAGAGTTATTTTCAACATATTCATGAAGACACTAAATCCACCTATCGAGGAATTGTGTTTGGTTGAGCGAGTTGTAAAGATGGAGGACCGCCAAAAAGCTGATATTGCGGTTGAATTATCAAAGGAGAAAGCGCCAAGTTTACCAAAGAAGAAAACCACAAAAACGAAGGCGAAATTTAAAAAGCGGTTCGTGAAATATATTTGGCGTGTGAAAGAGAAGGAGAAGAACGCATAAGACTTGTGAAACAAGGGCTGATGACCCTAAACACAACGATACTTGGGAGGCAACCCAAGCTTCTCCTTTATTTTAATTATTTTTGTTTTCATTTTATTTAATTTTTGTTAATTGATCATTGTTAGTACATTATTATAAATTTTTGAAGCCTAATTTCATCATTTTTTCTAAATTTTTTAGGGTTGAAAATTTCAAATTCGAAGCCGTGGTGCGCTCGCCCTACCTTCCTAGTGCGCCCGCGCCATGTCTGTGCCACTTTTATTCAGAAAATTTGATCATGCAGTGCGGCCGCCCCTTCAAGCTAGCGCGCCTGCACTGATCTGGACAATAAATTGAATTGACAATTCGATGCTCTACTGCGCCCGCTCTCCCTTCCTAGCGCGCCCGCGCGATGTGTTTTAAAGCCTTGAAACAGATCGGCTCTTCCCATATTTGCTCAAATTCCCTTTCCTAATATTCTTACCTAATCCTTAATTCTTATGCCTCACGCTCTTCTTCTGATTTCCCCTCAAGTTTCTTAGTTTCTCCCATATCTATTGTGGGGCCCTCGGGTTGCTAATCTCATTTTAGGGCAACTAATGATTAATTAAACAATTAATCAAACAATTAAAGAATAATAAATCAAGAGCAGAATTTTTTTTTTTTTTAAAAACCCAAGCCTCGCTCGATCGGTTAAAGTCATCCGATCGAGCGAGCATCAAAACAAAAGTCTCGGGTCTGCAGCACAAATGGCCTCGCTCGATCGGGCAAAAGCTACCGATCGAGCGAGCAATAAAAATCGAATTCTCTGCCCATGAAAAACAGGCCTCGCTCGATCGGTAACTTTTACCCGATCGAGCGAGCCATCTTTTGCTCGAATTCTGTTGCTGATCTATTGCTGTCAAAACTTTAGTACAAGGTATATATTCTCATCCAAATCAATTCTAAGCATGTTATAAAATCTAAGAACATGCATACATTAATATAGCAAGTTCCTATCAACAAATCATACAATTTAATACATCCGATAAATAGCATAAAAGACATAAATCAACAAGCTACACTAACTCTCAAAAGTGAGCTTCTAAACAAGATTTCAATGTCAAGTTCAATGCTATTTAACTACCATTCTTCTACTTAACCCGAGTCCACACTTGCTACATCTCTCTCCCGAGCTAATGTTCTCTCAACCAAGCTCCTGCCCCACCTGTTGCAATGCACACATACAAAAGAAAGCAACAGCCGGATAAACTCCGGTGAGAAATCATTCTCAGTATAATCGACATATAAATGCGTTAAATAAATTCATATCAACTCTAAACATATCAACTCAAGAATAGAGTAAAAATAACTCATATATCGACTCAAACTTCAAATCAAGACTCAATTTATATAGCGCGCTTATCTAAAGAATTGATTCTTATCACTTCGTTGCCATCAAGATTCGTAACCAATCTTGACATGGATATCCATCTATCATCGTCTCATCAGACTTGAAAATAAGGTCCATCTGACCTTGACATTAGAATCAATTCAATATCATCATATCATATCAAAAGCAATAAAGATCCACTACCTGTGATGGATCGACAAGAACAATAACAAGTTCATAATCAAAATAAACATATCTAGTATGTGATTTGGCGGACTACTCAAGATTCATCAATCTTGATTATCATAGTCCTGAATCTCGATATCGTCTTATACCTTTCATTCTCGAGTTGACGATGTTCCACATCTAGATAGGAAGTACAACAACTCCTACAAGAATCTGATCATTCAAACCTCAATCCATCTTCAATCAAATTCACTTCAATCTTGATCACTTCTTCTTCGGTTTTAAGTTGAGGTTCTTGAGTCAATAGTCTCCTATTAAACTCTGAAACATATCATCAAAACATACATATCAAACTTCATTCTATTCAATCATTTCAGAATTGAATCAAAATCATCCATATAGATTCAATCAACATCATTTCAAACTTCAACTTCTTCTTATTCGGTATAACATGGAGTCTTGCATCGTTCGTATTTTAAACATGACTGAAACTGAGAAATAAAAATGCTATATCATTGCTAACATTTCACTAACATCTCAATTCAATCTTTGGTTATCAAAACTGATCCTAAAACATCAACCGGTGTTGTAGCGATTGAAAATCGGGAACCGACTCAGTATCGAATTCATTATGAACTTCTTATCAACTTCTAATCACTTCATATCATTCATACTTCACATATCAGCAGCTATAATCACATGTTAACAAGTCAAAAACATGCTGAAACCATGACAAGTTCGTTTCTTAATTCATTTCCAATCCGACTGCGATATCGAACGGCATACGAACTCAAAAACACAACATAGTTTCATAATCTGATCTCTGCCATATTTCATTCTTCAAAACATGCCGAAAGGATTAAATATTTACATCAATACAAAGGCTTCGTTGCAAGGATTCCAGAACATCTTTCGGAATCAAAATCGGACAACCGACGCAAAAGTTACGGCGATTTGAACAACTCGTATTTCAAAGGAAAGAGGAAGGGTCGAGCTCCTCTGTTCAACTTTTCCGAATTCTGAAGTTTACACAATATTTTACACGTTTCAAGGCTGAGTAAGCTTCAGAAAATCTGATATATATTGCATAATTGCAACTTAGTCCCTCAAATCCTCATTAATTGCAATTCAGTCCTCGGCCTTCGTTTTAATTCAATTTCAATCCAAAATAATTTAAGAATATTAGAAATAAAATCAAAACTCTAAATATTCCCAAATTAAATATACTTGGATTAAAATAAATTAAATTTGGATTAATTAAATAATCCCGGTCGTTTGCACTTTAGCCCTTGCAACTTCGATATTTGCAAATCAATCTCTGATCGGGTTGTATTTTCAAAATTAATCGTCTTTAATTCCCGAAACATGGAATTTAATCTTAAATCCCATAAATATTAAAATCGAATATTTATTCTTTTAATTTAAGAATTCTCGGAATTTACTTCTCAAAATCCGTAAATTCTCAAATTAAATATTTTCAGCTCGGAAATTAAATCTATCATTTCCATAACTTCTCAAATCAATATTAGCCTATAATATGGAATTTTAATTCTCAAATCTCATAATTAATAATTTAATATTTTCGGGCCTTACAATTCCTCCCCTCTAAGAAATGATTTCGTCCTCGAAATCGTATTTATCAAGAATATCAAATCTAATATACTGAATCATTATCTAAAGTGATTCTCACTTCAATCATCCAACTCTACATTTCGTATCTCACTTCATCTTTAAATCTCTTGTCAGATTATTACTTCGAATCTGCTTCTATTCTCTTGTATTCGGTATCTATGCAGTTGTACTTTAAGTCATTGAAAAGAATTCGTTCTGAGCTGTTTCTTTCTTCAATCAAGGATTTGTCGAATAATTGACTTAACTCATAATCTCGTCAATATCTATCTCATCCGAATAAAGTACATAAGAAGAATCTACTGATACTTCTTTCACTCTCACTTAGATACTGAACTTATTCAACTGAAAAGAATACATTCGGTCAATACAATCATCAATTCCGTCTGACATGTCATTCAGTGCAATTCAGCTTTGGTGACGACTTGATTCTTTCTCTATATCATTCTATACATAGTATAGAACATAAATCAAGTCTACACTGTTCTTTAGTTCATCGCTTCAAAATCATTATTCATCGTCACATTCTGAATCTGTAAATTAAACTCTGCTCTTTCTCTATTCTGAATTGAATGATGTTTCAAGAATAACTTTTCCACTTAACTAATAAATTTCAGCTTCAAAAGTTATATCTATCATTCAATTACTAATTCTGGTTCATCTTCTCTGCTTTCATTCCATACAGATTCATATTCATCATCCTTGTGTTCCTCAAATCACATCTGATCTGCTGACAACAAATCATGTCTGATCTGATATCATATACTTCAGTAGTATCATTCCAATACAAAGAAATCTGATTTCTTTTCATCATATCATTATCTCAAAATCGATTCATTAGCTGTTACAGGAATTATAATCATCAAGTGGCAACACATCAAGACAAGTAATACCGAATCAGGTATCAAAGTTCTGAGAATATTCTCAATATCCGGAAAATCAACTCAAATAATCCATCAATCGACAAATGGTATAATGCAATCACATATAACCAACTCTCAGAACATCAATCAATCAATCGATGCCACATCTGTTGAATAATTCTAAAGTCTTAATCCTGACAATAGATTGTAATCATTCCTGTAATTCATCATATCTCTATCTTCTTCACAGATCTGAATCGATAGCTGTTATTCACATCTCATATAGTGTATTCCACAAATCTGATTAGTCTATTCGGATTATTTCGTAATCAGAGTTTATGTTGTATTCACAGATTTCAACGTATTCAGAACTGTTGATAATCAGTATCATATCAGATAAAATTTCATTCTCGAAATTCAATTCATCTTCTCTGATTATTCTTCCAATTCAGGGATAACATATTGTACCTTTACCTCAAAAAGTACTCAAAGTCTTCGAATCATCTGTGTTACAATGTAATAGTAAGCCCAATGTTTCAATCTGAAACATTATTTCTTAGCTTACTGTTCGTCTTACAACGAATCTAATCACAATTCAGTGATTTGATCATACAGACAAATTATCGTATACAATATTTCAAATCAATATGTTTTTAACTACCACCTGTTTCAAATCAATATGTTTTTAACTACCACCTGTTTACATCATATAAACGGCTTCATCTTGGTAGTTTCACAAATTACTCTTTCAAATCATGATCTCATTTCAATTTCTGGAGTTTCTAAACTATCACTGAACTAATTTGGTCAACGATTTGCAACTTCATCAGAAACTCTTTGTACGTTTAACTTCGAAAACATACTAATTCAGTTCCATCTAGTTGCTCTATCTTATGATAAAACAATTATTGGATGAATCCCAAATTCATTGTTGTGCATTTTCTTCAAAATCTGATATTTCTTTTCGGACATATCAAGCACAATCAGATAATCAATCATAATAGAATTCATTCATTCTGATCTGAGGCTTCAATTCATATCTTAATCTGGCATTCTGTACTGAGTTCTCATCGCTTTAGTTACTTTTTGTGTTTTTTTCATCCTCTGAACAGTTCTGGCTTACTTCCAATCGAAAATCATTCTGATTGAGGATATATTCATCTGAATATTTAAACCAGAATACACAGAAATCTAAAATCAATTCATCAGATTTCTATTCCATTCCTCATTTCTATCTCTAAGTACAGACAATTCATATCATCTAATCCAAAAATTCAGGGATAAAATTCAAATTCTTCTATCAGTTACGAGCCAACAATCTTAAAATACGCTGAAATATCATCAAAGGATCAATAATTCTCAAAATCAAAAGAATAAATCAAGATTGAGAAAATCCCTCAATCAAGGTCATCCAAAAAAAATCAAATCGTCTGGATAACAAACTCTGCAAAGTGAAAACAACTCACCTGCATATCATAACTCAGAATGAGTGAATCAACACAAGCTCTAAATGAAAGCAATGTGCCATGAGAGCCAATCAATATTCAATCATTCAAGAATTATATCTCCAGTTGATGTAATTCGATTCAGCATAATCAAAGAAAAGACTCATCTATAACTGATTTTTATATCATCCTCTATTTTCTAAACCTCAAAATCATTATTTAGTTCATAATCTCATTACGTCGGTAATTTATCAATTCATCAATTCGCTATTGAATTCCAGTTTGCAACTGAATCTAAAGTCAAAAATATTACCGGAACATCTCTGTAATCTCTATTCATTGACATACCTATCACTGCTGGTTTAGATCTTGAACATATCTAGTGCATCGAATATACTGATTTCGGAATATTTCTGTAATCAAACATCATATATCAAACCGAAATCATAGAATCTTAATTCGAGATTCTATATCATATCAACTTATTCATATGCACATTATGTTCTTGCTGATCTAATTTTATCGCTTTTTATCATCAATTCTTCTATTAATCTGTATTCGAATATTGCATCATCATCTATCATGCAACATAAACAGATATTTCAATACGAACAAAAATCATCTTCAGTTTCAGTTCATCGAAGCAATAGTTCCATTCTTCTGTTCAATTCGCACAGTCTCTTTTCTGATACAGAGGTGATCATATAATAATCTTTCAGCTATCATGAATCTATTGCACCAATAATAAACAGGTCAAAATAAAATAAATCTGTTACCTGAAATTTCATTCTCAGGAACAATTTCATTCTGATTCTCTGTATATTTCTAGAATAGAAATTATAGCTACATATGTGTTTTTCTCACACACCGTAGCATCTTTACAATTTCAGTCCTTTTGCTTCATCATTCAGCTTCAGTTCTATTAAACAGGACTATGTCTTTCATAACATACTTCAGTCGTCAGCATTTATTCAGACCTATTTTTCGAATTCAAGCCATAACTAAACAACTCAATCTTGAGCTTCTGATCATTTACAATTCAAAGAATTATAATAGGCTTGAAATCTAACAAGACATTCTTCAATACTCAAAATATTCAGCTTCTAAAAGGTATTTTTTTTTTCTTTCTCATCATTTCTATCTGTTGTGGCAAAGAACATTAATAAAACTCTGTTCTAAGGACTTACCAACAAATAAATATACCTCCATTTTGTCAGAATTTCTTTGTCAAAATCTATCAGCTAGTTGCTAGGTCTTGAAGTTGGTTGACAGTCAAGCTGATACATCATTCATCGGTATCTTCCAGATATCTGAACATCAGTTCTTCAGAACAACTTCTACCTGCAATATATCTATTCATTCGCTGATATTTTGTTTTGTTCAATCAGAGATATTTCATTCAGCTGAGCAATAATACAGTTCTGTTCAATCTGACCATACCATTCTGTTCATTCTGGCCATACAACTCTGTCAGTTTGGGGTGCTTACATCACCCAAAGAACAATATTCTCTTTGATTCTGGGTGCTTACATCACCCAGGGAAATTCTTATAATAACATCGATAAGAATTCGAAAATTTACAAATCAGTAAATTAATCAATTTAATTTCAAAGTTCGATCAAGAGCACATGCAATTAGTAAATCATCGAATCAAATACTGCATAATCATGCAATGCTATAAATGCATATGACTCACTCTACCCCGCTCAGCTTCTATCTCAGTCCAGAACCTATGCTCTAATACCACCTATTGTGGGGACCTTGGGTTGCTAATCTCGTTTTAGGGCAGCTAATGATTAATTAAACAATTAATCAAACAATTAAAGAATAATAAATCAAGAGCAAAAAAAAAAACTTTTTTTTTTTTAAAACCCAAGCCTCGCTCGATCGGTTAAAGTCATCCGATCGAGCGAGCATCAAAACAAAAGTCTCGGGTCTGCAGCACAAATGGCCTCGCTCGATCGGGCAAAAGCTACCGATCGAGCGAGCAATAAAAATCGAATTCTCTGCCCATGAAAAACAGGCCTCGCTCGATCGATAACTTTTACCCGATCGAGCGAGCCATCTTTTGCTCGAATTCTGCTGCTGATCTATTGCTGTCAAAACTTTAGTACAAGGTATATATTCTCATCCAAATCAATTCTAAGCATGTTATAAAATCTGAGAACATGCATACATTAATATAACAAGTTCCTATCAACAAATCATACAATTTAATACATCCGATAAATAGCATAAAAGACATAAATCAACAAGCTACACTAACTCTCAAAAGTGAGCTTCTAAACAAGATTTCAATGTCAAGTTCAATGCTATTTAACTACCATTCTTCAACTTAACCCGAGTCCACACTTTCTACATCTCTCTCCGAGTTATCAATGTTCTCTCAACCAAGCTCCTGCCCCACCTGTTGCAATGCACACATACAAAACAAAGCAACAGCCGGATAAACTCCGGTGAGAAATCATTCTCAATATAATCGACATATAAATGCGTTAAATAAATTCATATCAACTCTAAACATATCAACTCAATAATAGAGTAAAAATAACGCATATATCAACTCAAACTTCAAATCAAGACTCAATTTATATAGCGCGCTTATCTCAAGAATTGATTCTTATCACTTCGTTGCCATCAAGATTCGTAACCGATCTTGACATGGATATCCATCTATCGTCGTCTCATCAGATTCGAAAATAAGGTCCATCTAACCTTGGCATTAGAATCAATTCAATATCATCATATCATATCAAAAGCAATAAAGATCCACTACCTGTGATGGATCGACAAGAACAATAACAAGTTCATAATCAAAATAAACATAACTAGTATGTGATTTGGCGGACTACTCAAGATTCATCAATCTTGAGTATCATAGTCCTGAATCTCGATATCGTCTTATACCTTTCATTCTCGAGTTGACGATGTTCCACATCTGGATAGGAAGTACAACAACTCCTACAAGAATCTGATCATTCAAACCTCAATCCATCTTTAATCAAATTCACTTCAATCTTGATCACTTCTTCTTCGGTTTCAAGTTGAGGAACATATCATCAAAACATACATATCAAACTTCATTCTATTCAATCATTTCAGAATTGAATCAAAATCATCCATATAGATTCAATCAACATCATTTCAAACTTCAACTTCTTCTTATTCGGTATAACTTGGAGTCTTGCATCGTTCGTCTTTCAAACATGACTGAAACTGAGAAATATAAATTCTATATCATTGCTAACATTTCACTAACATCTCAATTCAATCTTTGGTTATCAAAATTGATCCTAAAACATCAACCGGTGTTGTAGCGATTGAAAATTGGGAACCAACTCGGTATCGAATTCATTATGAACTTCTTATCAACTTCTAATCACTTCATATAATTCATACTTCACATATCAGCAGCTATAATCACATGTTAACAAGTCAAAAACATGCTGAAACCATGACAAGTTCGTTTCTTAATTCATTTCCAATCCGACTGCGATATCGAACGACATACGAACTCAAAAACACAACATAGTTTCATAATCTGATCTCTGCCATATTTCGTTCTTAAAAACATGCCTAAAGGATTAAATACTTACATCAATACAAAGGCTTCATCTCAAGGATTCCAGAACATCTTTTGGAATCGAAATCGGACAACCGACGCAAAAGTTACGGCGATTTGAGCAACTCGTATTTCAAAGGAAAGAGGAAGGGCCGAGCTCCTCTGTTCAACTTTTCTGAATTCTGAAGTTTACACAATATTTACACGTTTCAAGGCTGAGTAAGCTTCAGAAAATCTGATATATATTGCATAATTGCAACTTAGTCCCTTAAATCCTTATTAATTGCAATTCAGTCTTCGACCTTTGTTTTAATTCAATTTCAATCCAAAATAATTTAAGAATATTAGAAATAAAATCAAAACTTTAAATATTCCCAAATTAAATATACTTGAATTAAAACAAATTAAATTAGGATTAATTAAATAATCCCGCCCGTTTGCACTTTAGCCCTTGCAACTTTGGTATTTGCAAATCAATATCTGATCGGGTTGTATTTTCAAAATTAATCGTCTTTAATTCCCGAAACATGAAATTTAATCTTAAATCCCATAAATATTCAAATCGAATATTTATTCTTTTAATTTAAGAATTCTCGGAATTTACTTCTCAAAATCCGTAAATTCTCAAATTAAATATTTTCAGCTCGAAAATTAAATCTATCATTTCCATAACTTCTCAAATCAATATTAGCCCATAATATGGAATTTTAATTCTCAAATACCATAATTAATAATTTAATATTTTCGGGCCTTACATCTATACTTCTTCCTTCCCATATCCCTCTCATAAACATCTATTCTTTTCTTTTTTTCTACCACAATCCTCAAGGGTCGGGTTCACCAGGGGCACTCAGATTTTTGGTTAATTACAAGAGTGAAGTTGTTGTGTGGTCCAAACTCATATCCCGTGTAAGTTCTTTTTGTGGTGGTTTAAAATTTCTGGTTTGTAAAGATTGAACGGAGGTTGTAATTTTTGGAGTTGAATGTAAATTGGCCGTGGTAATGTAGTAGCCCGTACCCTAATTGAGTAATTAAAGGATTAATGCAAATTAAATAAATTGGGTATCGGACGGATCGGAAGCTCCGAAGGCACGATCGAAAGCTCCGAACAGGATCGGAAGCTCCGATGAGCGATCGGAGGCACCGATAATATTACGTCAGGCATGACGTGTGGATGGATCGGAAGCTCCGATCAGGATCGGAAGCTCCGATCACCCCTATCCGGAGTCAACAAGTGATATTTTGACACGTGGTAGATCAGGATCTTCGGAAGCTCCGATGGTAGGATCGGACGTTCCGATCGAGGTTCGAACGTTCCGATCGAGGATCGGAAGTTCCGATCATTGTCTATAAATAGAGGGCTGAGGCTTCATTTCCAATTGCCAATTCCGAGTATTTCCCTCTCCTTTCTAGTCTATTCGAGTTGTTCTAGCCTTCCTAGGCTTGACCCGGCGGTTGGCGAGGCGTTCGGAAGTTGTAGCAGAGTTGTGCCCAAGTTCTGGAGGCATCGACATCAAAGGGCTAACGACGGACGAAGGTATAGCTTTTGCTTCCTATAAATATTTAGGAGTATGCAATAGCTTAGTTAAGGCTTTTAGAGCACTTTAATGATAGTAGTATCATTTGGCAGTGTAGAGCAGACTATAGGCGTGGACCTAGAGTGGGTAGAGCTTGCACTGTTTTGAGGTACAGAAGTACTGTTTGAGATATCCTGACTGAGTATGCATGTATTATGTGACTGCATGGTTTATATGTCATTGATTTATGTTGCATTCATTTGCATACTGAGCTATCTCCTTCGAGATGTCTGTTAGTAGGGTTTTTCCCTATCCTGTTAGTGGTTGGACTTCCATCAATTTGGGTCCGGCATATCCACTGGTATTATGGTATGGGAGCCATCCTGAAGCGACGGCACAGCGTGCTACATACCAGGGCCCGGTCTGTCTCTGTTATCTGATCCTTGACTTCAATTTTATAGGGAGTTCAATTTTCATGCATGTATACTCATACTCTCGTACTGAGCATTTTATGATCACGTCTCGTACTCTGTGTTTTTGGACACCCTATTCCATGGGGCAGGTTTGCGATTGGACGAGGAGGGTGGATCCAGGAGGGGCTAGTCAGTGTTTGACCAGCTGGAGCTTCGTCTAGGTTTTATTTCTGTTGTTTTGAGGTTGATACAGCTATTCGATTTGGTTATATATTATTTGGATAAATTACAGATTCCTTTACTTGGGATTGTATAACGTTTATGGTTTCCGCAGTTTTATTCTGATATCTGTTTAATTAAGTTAATTGCATGCCTAAGTTCTGTTTAGTAGGTGATCCGGGTAAGGGTCACTACATTTATGGTATCAGAGCATGCATAGTATTCTTGGGATTTAGACTCTGCATCGTCGAGAACGGCGTCATCGTCATCATGACGACGAGCGTTTCACTGTGCGTCGATTTTTAGCTATGGGTCCTAAGCCCTTAATTGGAGGTGAGTCTCCGGAGGATGCGAAAAATTGGTTAGACCGCATGGAGACGACTTTTCAGACTTTCCACTGCACCAAGGAGAAAAAGATGGAGACCCTTGGCTATCTTCTAGATGGGCGAGCCCGTAGGTGGTGGAGGTTTACTTCTGCACCCTTTATTGCGGCGAGAGGAGTGGCCACCTGGGCCGAGTTCTGCACAGCTTTCCAAAAGCGGTATTTTCCAACTGCACTCCGTCAGTCGAAGGCAGGCGAGCTACTGAGTCTGCGACAGGGAGCCATGTCTATTGATGAGTATCAGCAGAGGTTCTTTGATCTGCTATCCTATTGCCCCGAGATTGCTGATAGCTCAGAGATGAAGTATAATCTGTTCCATCAGGGCCTTAACCCTGAGATCCATGACCGTGTGGAGGTTGGCTATGACATGTCCTACGAGGGTTTGGTGAGCCATTGTCACTAGGCGGAGGACAGCATTCGACGGAACAGGTCTTTCCCTCAGTCGAGGCCTGCTAGTTCTTTGGGTCCCCGTGCCCAAACTTTCAAGAAGTCTGGATCTACTTCTTCTTCCTCTGGCTCTGCTGGTGTTGTCCGTTACGGTAAGAAGGACAAGTGTGATCACTGTGGGAAGAACCATCCATCCGACAAGTGCCATAGAGCTTCTGGAGCTTGTTTCCGTTTTGGAGAGACTGGTCATATCTGGAGGGATTGTCCACTGTCTGGGGGAGGCGGTTCTGGTTCTGGTTCAGGATCTGGTTCTCAGGCCATCGTTCAGCAGAGGTCGCAGGGACAGCCTGCTGGGAGTTCTCATTTGAGGCCACGAGCTTTTGGCCAGGTGTTTGCCTTGAGGCATGATCAGGCTGTGGAGGAGAATGAGAAAGTCATCGCAGGTACATTTCTGCTTTATGGTATACCTGCTCTTGTACTTATTGACACTGGTGCATCTCATTCCTTCATTTCTGCACGTTTTGTTAAGAGACATAAGTTACCATGCATTGCACTAGACATAGTGATGTATGTTTCTACTCCGACGGGCCAATCTGCTTTGGCTAAGCGTCTAGTGATGGGTTGCCCTTTAGAGTTCGAAGGGAACATTCTGTTAGCGAATCTCATGGTCTTTGCGATGGATGACTTTGATTGCATTATGGGAATAGATATGTTGACTACCTATCGAGCTTCAGTGGACTGCTATCAGAGATTAGTACGCTTTCATCCGGAGGGGAGTGAGAGCTGGTTTTTCTATGGTGAGGGAGCGCGACCTCCGATGCCTTTGGTATCAGCTTTGAGAGCCTGTCGAGCTCTAGAGTCTGGCGGGGAAGGATACCTTATCTATGTAGTTGATTTGTCCGCTGAGAGCATTGGGATAGAGAGCATTCCTATTGTGGATGAATTTCCAGATGTATTTCCTGATGAGATTCCGGGTTTTCCTCCTGCTAGGGAAGTTGAGTTTGGCATAGAGTTGATGCCGGGTACTTCGCCTATTTCTAGAGCACCGTATCGTCTGGCTCCGTCAGAGATGCGTGAGTTGAAGAATCAGCTATAGGATCTTTTGGACAAGGGGTACATTCGTCCTAGTGTATCTCCTTGGGGAGCTCCTGTTCTTTTTGTAAAGAAGAAAGATGGGTCGATGCGGCTGTGCATTGACTATCGGCAGCTGAATCGAGTCACTGTGAAGAACAAGTATCCGTTTCCTTGTATTGATGACTTGTTTGATCAGCTGCATGGCACGTCAGTTTACTCCAAGATTGACTTGAGATCTGGGTATCATCAGTTGAGAGTCCGTGATTAGGACGTAGCCAAGACTGCATTCCGTACTCGCTATGGGCATTACGAGTTTCTAGTAATGCCATTTGGTTTGACTAATGCGCCGGCTATATTCATGGATCTGATGAACCGTGTCTTCAGGGAGTATTTGGACAAGTTTGTTGTGGTCTTCATTGACGACATCTTGGTGTATTCGTGTAATACAAAAGATCATGTTTCTCACTTGCGGTTGGTACTACAGACTCTTCAAGATGAGCAGTTGTACGCCAAGCTGAGCAAGTGTGAGTTCTGGATGGATAGAGTGGTCTTTCTGGGCCATATCATATCCAGGGAGGGGATTTCTGTTGATCCAAGCAAGATTGAAGCGGTACTTAATTGGTTGCGTCCGACAACAGTTGCTGAGATCCGTAGTTTTCTGGGTCTAGAAGGGTATTATCGTCGCTTCATTCTGAACTTCTCTCAACTAGCTCGACCTTTGACGCAGCTTACCCGCAAGGGTGTGGATTTCGAGTGGTCCTCCGAGTGTGAGGAGAATTTCTGTGAGCTTCGACGGCGGTTGACTTCTGCGTCGGTGTTGGCATTACCGTCAGGATCTGGAGGGTATGTGGTTTACACGGATGCTTCTCTTCAGGGGTTAGGTTGTGTCCTGACTCAGAATGGGCATGTGATCGCATACGCTTCTAGACAGCTGAAGCTTCACGAGGACAACTATCCAGTCCATGATTTGGAATTGGCAGCCATTGTGTTCGCTTTGAAGATCTGGCGTCATTATCTGTATGGCGAGAAATTTGAGATCTTCACCGACCATAAGAGTCTCAAGTATTTGTTCAATCAGGCGGAGTTGAACATGAGGCAGAGACGTTGGATGGACTTGCTTAAGGACTATGATTGCGAAATTAAGTACCATCCGGGAGCTGCTAATCTCACCACTGATGCTTTGAGTTGCAAGGTGCAACTATCCGCACTTCAGACTTGTTCGATGTCTAGTGCGATCAGTGACTGTTGTACTTCAGGTTATACCTTCAAGCATAAGAAAGGTATGCAGATTATCCAGATATTTGCGATATTATCTGAGCCAGCCTTGTATTCGCGGACCCGAGATGCTCAGATGTCTGATTCGAGGACCCAACATTTAGCTCGTCTAGCTAATGAGGGTAGTGACCGGCTAAATCGGTTTGATAAAAATCTACTGGCAAGCGCACCAGGTCAAGTAATAGTAAAGTGGACTGAGAGTTCAAGTATCGATCCCACAGGGACTGTTGTCAATTCTCAAGATTTAATTATTTTACTTAATCTAGACAAAATAATAGAAAATATTTTGAATTAAATAAAATAAGAATATAAAATACAAACTGCTTAAGAAATACGAATAAAAATAACTAAAGATAAAAATAATTAAAATAAAAACAACCAAGACACACGTAGGTACCGAACAAATCACGTAACATGTAGTCGATTCAGGACTCAGATTTAATCTTAATTCACGGGAATTCTCCTAATTTGTTCAAAGGTCTATTTCTAGAACAATCAAACCTATTCAAATATTGATGAACTAATCTTTCGTAATTCTAATCAAATTTGAATGCATTAAATATTTATGAAAATTCAGTTTACACCCAAACCGCATAATGAAACCGAATTCTATTTCTAGTCAGTTTTACAATATGTTAATTATCAGAGTGATCAAAATCAAAACCTCCTCTGTCGATTTGGAATTGATTAACATGCAAGCAAACAGTTGATCAAACTATTCACAAGACAAATATAAATCTGACAATCAATAAAATAAAATCAACTCTAAAAAATCCCAAACAAACATCCAAGTTTTCTACATGAATTTGTTCGGCCCAATCACGCCGTCTTGGTTGAAAATAAACTACTCAATAATTAAAAACAATAATTCAAAAATAAAAATAAAAAGAAGAAAAGAAAGAAGAAATCTTCTATCCCAAGCCTTGTAGCCGCCTCCTCTTGCGTTGTCTGCGCTCTGGAGCTTCCGAAACCCTCAAAAATATGTTATATCTTCTATATATATGGTCCGGGACGCCTACCAGTTAATTTCCTCTCAAAATAAGGATTTTTCGGAACACATATGACCCCCGAACACGCGCGCGCGCGGCATAGGCCTCGCACGCGCGCAGCACATAAAAACAGAAGGCTGTACGTCGGACTCGCGCGCGCGCGAGCTTGATTCTCGCGCGCGCGCAGTACATAACATCTGCGCCGAGCGACAATTTTCAAAAATTCATATCTCGAGATCTAGCCGTCGGATTGAGCTGAAATTTGGACAGCAGCTTCCAAACATCTTTAATTTAATCTGAACAGTGGAGATTGGATTTCAATGTCTCTAAAATTAAATATGATTTTTCGATCAAGGCTGCTCCGTAATTCACTCTTCAAAAATCCATTTTCCTACAAAATTAACCCAAGGAGTGAAATACACACACATGCACTAAAACACATAAAAACACATAAAAATAATATAAATGCACACAAAATAGACATAAAAATAACATGAAATAATGCATACAAAATGCACTTATCAACACCCCCATACTTAAACCTTGCTCGCCCTCGAGCAAGACATGCAAAAACAAAATGCAAACAAAAGCATAAGTAAGGACAAGTCATGAATGTGCAAAGCCTCTGAGAAGTTTAATCACAAAACAAAAAACACAGACATGCTCTCAACTTTTCATAATACACCTACGGTTTAACGTGAACGTGTGTGTGTGAAATGTCATTCCAGTTTCATGCAACTTAGACCGAATTCGTCTCAAATCTGCTTAGCGACCTATGACAAATCAGTGCAAGTTTCACTCTTCAAGTGCCCATTCCTTCCAACGACCTCTAGACTAAACTCACCTCCCTTGAGATAATGAATTACACACCTCCGAATTTTGCACCCGGTATTGCATTAGCCCCAATAATTACCCGCTGACTTAGCTATAACTGGCTAGGATACGAAAAATCATTCTATTTTTTCTTTCTAATCCCCTCGTCTATAGCCCGGATGGAGCATCAATCCCATTGAATCCGCATACTTAGCCTTAAATTTAATTTTTTTTTATTAGGATTTTAATCCTTTCAAGGCCCGGATGGAATTGTATATAAATTTTTTCTAGGTGCGCCCAATGAAACGACCCTAACTCTATAATTAATAAATAAATATGCGGAATTTTTTTTTTATATATACTTACTAAATAAAATATGTACATATATGCCCATACATATATGCACAGAATAAAAAGATTTAAATTAAATAAATAAATAAGGAAACAATTAAATACTTAAATAAAATGCATCCTTTAAAATATAATAAATATCTGAGTCAAACATTTAATTAAAAATACTGCATAAATAAAATGATTAAAAATTGCATGCACTGACAATATTCAATAAAATATTCAAAACTCCCAACCACTGAAAAATAATATAAAATGTGTAACGTGCTGACATAATCAAAAACATGCATGTGACTCAGACATATATCACGGTCACGGGGTCACTGCATGCCCGCTCATACATCCTCGCCTCCGGTGGGAACAACCTCATCCTCAACGAACTCACCTGCACCATACCAGTGTAGTGAGCCTAGAGGCCCAACATGCTAACATAACAAGGGTTTAAAATAATTTAAAACAATTAAATACTAATACATACATATACATGAATGAGCATGCTTGAAAGTTTCATAACATAACATAACTTAACTTAAATAACATAATACATAAACATTGTTGAGCAATTATTTTCTAACATCGCATGGTTGTATCCATAGTGTAACCTTAAATCATACATTAAATACTGATCAGCGTGGAAACCAACGTACGTGGCCGGTGACGAATCACCTCTTAAATTGGCAGTAAACTGCCCTTCAATCATATGGGAACGAATCCCCCTTAAATTGTCACACTACTTCAACTTCCAACATAAAATATTTTCTTGCTCAACCTTAACATTAAATCATGCATAAAATATTATTTCATGAATGCATGTACTTAAATAAAAATGTGTGTCCTTCATATATATTTAATTTAATTTCTTACTAACATATACATATTAAAATAACTTCAATGCATAAAAATAATTAAATATATAATCAGGACACATGCAAATTTTCTCATGGATTGTTCTGGACTGCAGGCCCTAGCACTCAAACCCAATTACTTAAATCTGGCCCATTAACATACTTAAGCCCAATAAAATTGTTCCAAGCCCAATTAAATAAAGTAAAGCCCATTAAGACATTCTAGGCCCAATAACAACTTAACCTGGCCCAATGGCCCAAAAGCCCAAAGACTAGCCCAATAACTTTCATGGGCTCAAAAGCCCATAAAATTAATGGACTAACTTAATTAAAATTTTAAAAGCCCAAATAAAATTATTTGGGAACCCAAATAATTTTATTTCTAATTAATTGGCCCAAAAACCAATTAATTCCTAAAATACTTTAAAAATAAAAAGACTCGAGCCCGGCCCACCAAACCCAGACCCGGACCAACTTAACCCGACCCACTAACCTACTGACCCGACCCAAGCCCCACAACCCGACCCGAAACCCTGCAGGACACTAAACTCGACCCCCCCTCCTTGATTCCTCTCGGCCTAGAGCAGCAGGCCTTCTTGGCCTGCTGCCGGTCGGCTCCGGCCACCCCTGTCCGGAGCACCGCCGCCCAGATGTAGCCCACATCTGGGCGGTCCTAACCTATCATGGCTCAGCCCCAGCCATGGCCCCTAGCTCGAACCCGAACCACTCTTCCACTTAACCCTAAACTGCACTCACAGCCCCTTCCAAGCAAAACCCGATCGGCTAGCCCTCACCCAGCCTGCAACCTGACCATGGTTCGATCCTTAGGCACCCAAGGACCCCTCCTGACCAAACACTCAGCCCTGAACCAAGCCATGCCATCAAAACAACGTGAACCATGAACATGAATGCAAACAACAAGCTTCAACCATTTTCTGAAAAATACTTAAAGAATTTCGATGTCTACCCTTAACCTACATAATACATACTGATATGATGTTAAAAACAAGAAGAAAATCATGCCTTTCACCGAAATAGTAGAGAGAACGAGAAGGCGACGAGTCCGGGACGACGGGACGATGATTCGACTTGAAAACCACAAGAGTTGAGGCTATGGAGGTACTGGAAGCTGCTGGAGCGTGGCAATGGAGGCTGAAGAGGATGAGGAATAGTGGGGAGGCGGCTGATAGGTCTTGGGCGTGGAGTTGGGTAGAAATTTTAGGTTTTTAAAATAATTAAAATTAGGTAGATAGATAATATAATTAATTAGGTTAGTAATATACAAAATAATATAATTTAAACTCCACTTAAAAGATTTAAATCTGATACTAAATCATAAATCCCGAAATATATAATTAAGGAAATTTTAAAAATAATAAAAAGTCATTATTTTGGCTTATTTTGAATAAAAACGGACTCCTAAAATTATATAAAATTAAATACTAAAAATTTTGAGGAACTAAAACTCAAAATAATATTTTTGGGCTCTAAAAAGGCTCATGAAATAAATTGGATAGAAAGTTGTCATCTCGTCCGTCCACGGTCCCGTCTACGTGATAAAATAATTAAAATACTAAAAATCATAAAAATCACTAATTATGGGTAAATGCTTAAAAATAAATTAAATCATGCACAAATAATTCAAATAATTATTTAACCCATAAATCATAAATTTAAATAATTAAATACCCTAATTATGCATGCGGATTTACGTATTTAAAAATACCGGGTGCTACAATTCTCCCCCCCTTAAATTGAATTTCGTCCTCGAAATTTAAAACACTTACCCGAACAACTCCGGGAAACAAGTCCTCATCTCTGCCTCGGTCTCCCAAGTAGCTTCCTCCTCCGAGTGATTCAGCCACTGGACTCTGACCATCGGTATGACCCGCGTCCTAAGCCTCCGCTCCTCTCTAGCCAAGATCCGAACTGGCCTCTCCTCAAATGCTAACTCTGGTGTCAACTGAAGAGGCTCAAAATCCAACACATGCGACGGATTGGAGACATATCTCCGAAGCATGGATACATGGAAAACGTTGTGCACCGCTGCAAGCCCTGGCGGCAAAGCTAAACGGTAGGCCAACGTGCCAACTCTCTCCAATATCTCGAATGGCCCTATATACCTCGGATTAAGCTTGCCTCTCCGGCCAAAACGCACTACTCCCTTCATGGGTGACACCTTCAGGAAAACGTGATCACCTACAGCGAACTCCAAGTCTCGTCGTCTGACATCTGCGTAACTCTTCTGCCGACTCTGAGAAGTCCTCATCCGATCTCGAATCTGAGTCACTATGTTAGCTGTCTGCTGCACAATCTCTGGACCAAGTAAAATCCGCTCCACAACCTCGTCCCAATGTACAGGAGATCTGCATCTCCTCCCATACAACGCTGCATACGGAGCCATACCTATAGACGACTGAAAACTGTTGTTATAGGTAAACTCCACCAATGGAAGTCTAGTCTCCCAAGAGCCCTGAAAATCGATGACACAAGCTCTCAGAAGATCCTCGAGAACCTGAATCACTCTCTCAGACTGACCATCTGTCTGGGGATGGAATGCTGTGCTGAACAAAAGTCTAGTCCCCATAGCTGTGTGTAGACTCTTCCAAAACGCGGATGTGAATCTCGGATCTATGTCTGACACAATCGACACTGGTATGCCATGCAGTCTAACAATCTCTCGGATGTAAAGCTCTGCATACTGTGTCAAAGAATAAGTAGTCCTCACCGGCAAAAAATGAGCTGACTTGGTGAGTCTATCCACAATCACCCAAATCGCTGTGCAACCTCTGGCACTCCTCGGTAAGCCAACCACAAAGTCCATCGTAATATTCTCCCATTTCCATTCCGGAATAGGAAGAGGTCTAAGAAGTCCTGCTGGACGCTGATGCTCTGCCTTGACTCTCTGACAAGTCAAGAACTCTGACACCACTCTCCCGATGTCTCTCTTCATTCCGGGCCACCAATACAAAAGCTGCAAATCTCTGTACATCTTCGTACTTCCGGGGTGAATGGAGTACGGAGATGCGTGAGCCTCTGCTAAAATCTCAGCTCTCAACTGATCGACGTTCGGTACCCACATCCTACCACGGTACTGAACGATGCCATCCGCAACTGTATACAAGAGATTACCTCTAGCCTCATCTCTCTGTCTCCATCGCTGCAACTCCTCATCTGTAGACTGTCCATCCCTAATCCGATCTCGCAGAACTGGCTGCACCGTCAACACTGACAAGCTCGGTGCCTGACCCCTCGGATAACACTCCAAGTCGAATATCTGAATCTCGCTCTGTAGTGGTAACTGTACGGTCAAACACGATACCACTGACGACTTCCGACTCAAAGCATCGGCCACTACATTAGCTTTACCCGGATGGTAGCTAATGTCGCAGTCATAGTCTTTCACCAACTCCAACCATCGGCGCTGTCTCATGTTCAACTCCTTCTGTGTGAAGAAGTACTTGAGACTCTTGTGGTCTGTGAAAATCTTGCACTTCTCGCCATACAGATAGTGCCTCCAGATTTTCAAAGCGAAGACCACTGCTGCTAACTCCAAATCATGTGTCGGGTAATTCTGCTCATGAATCTTCAGCTGCCTCGACGCATACGCAATAACCCTACCACACTGCATAAGTACTGCGCCTAAACCCAGTTTAGATGCGTCGGTGTACACCACAAGCTCCTCGTGTGGTACTGTCACTGCTAACACCGGTGCAGTGGTGAGTGCTTCCTTCAACTGATCGAAGCTCCTCTGACAGTCTGCACTCCAGATGTACTTCGCATTCTTCTTGGTAAGGAAGTCAAGGGTAGTGCAATAGAGGAAAAACCCTTGATGAACTTCCTATAATATCCTGCCAAACCCAAGAAACTGCGAATCTCCGAAGCATTCTTCGGAATACCCCAATTCTGCACTGCCTCAACCTTAGACTGATCAACTGCAATCCCATCTCTCAAAATAATGTGGCCAAGAAATGCCACCTGCTCAAGCCAAAACTCGCACTTGCTGAACTTGGCATACAAACGATGCTCCCTCAAAGTCTGCAAGGCTGTCTGGAGATGCTGTCTATGCTCCTCAATGCTCCTAGAATAGATCAAGATATCATCAATGAAGACTATGATGAACTGATCTAGATACGGCTGAAAGACTCGGTTCATGAGATCCATGAAAACCGCTGGAGCATTGGTCATCCCAAATGGCATCACTAAGAACTCGTAATGCCCATATCGTGTCCGGAAAGCAGTCTTGGACACATCTGCATCTCTAACACGCAACTTATGATAACCAGATCGCAGATCGATCTTGGAGAACACTGAAGCTCCCTGCAACTGGTCAAATAAATCCTCTATCCTCGGCAGTGGATACTTGTTCTTCACTGTGACCCTGTTAAGCTCTCGGTAATCGATGCACAGTCTCATACTGCCATCCTTCTTCTTCACAAACAACACCGGAGCTCCCCAAGGAGAAAAGCTAGGTCGAACAAAGCCTTTCTCTAATGGCTCCTGAATCTGCTCCTTCAACTCTTTCATCTCGGTAGGAGCAAGTCTGTACGGTGCCTTAGAGATAGGCACGGTGTCTGGAACTAACTCGATGCTGAACTCCACATCTCTCACTGGTGGAATCCCTGCAACATCCTCCGGAAAGACATCCGGAAAGTTACGAACCACCTCTATCTCTGACAAAGATCTGCTAGATGGTTCTGAGGCCGTGACAATACTGGCTAGAAACCCCTGGCAACCCCGTCTCAACAACTTCCTCGCCTGAATAAGAGATATCACCTGAGGAATATCGCTGCTCTGAGATGCATGAAATGTAAACGGGTCGCCTTCTGATGGTTTCACTGACACTGTCCTCCGAAGAAAATCAATCGAAGCTCCATTGACTGTCAACCAGTCCATACCCAAAATCAAATCAAACCCGCTCAACGGCAAAACCACTACATCTGCGCGGATGGAGTGTCCCTGTAGCTCTAACTCCAGCTCTCGGATATCACTGGTGGTAGTAATAATATGTCCTGACGGCATAGTGACATCATAACCACTGTTGGCAATCTCAGGTGTGATGCCTACCCGTCTGATGAACTCTAGGGAGATAAACGAATGCGTAGCCCCTGAATCTAGCAACGCAAACGTGGAGTTTCCTCCTACTAGTATTCTCCTGATGATTAAGGAGGTATCTGGGTCTGCCTCCTCAACCTGCATGACAAACACCCGCCCAGTGGTGTTCTTCTTCCTTGGGCAGTTGTATGCCCCATTCCCTAGCTCCTTGCAGTGGTAGCAAACGTTGGAACCGATCAAACACTGACCTGTGTGAGGCCTCTGACACTATGGGCACAAGGGAACTACTCCTGTCTTAGGGGCCCCGCCCCTCTGCTGTTGTCCCTGCTGATTCGGGCCCTTATATGGTCCAGTAAACTGCTTCTTCGCAGAAGGATGCGAAGATGGTCAATAAGCTCCTGGCTGGAACTGCCTCTTGCCTTGCTGTTACCTCTGCATCTCTCGTCTCCCTTCCTCAGAACGCAATGTTCTGCTAACTGCCACCTCGTAAGTAGTGACATCCAACATGCGAACTTCATGCTTGATGTCAGCCCGCAATCCATCCACAACTGTCTCAACTTGTCTGGTACACTCAGCAAAAAGAGGCACGAAGCGACACCCTCTCTCGAACTGGGTAATGTAATCCACCACATATTTCTTTACGTAAATCGCCATGCATAACTAAGTGGTTTAAAAGTAACGCTAACTTAAATTCAAAGAATTAAATCATGCTATAAACACTTAAAACTTACAGACCGGTAGCGTGGATTTCTGAGCTCGCATAGCAGTAATGACCCCTCCAAGGACCGTGCTCTGATACCAACTGAAACGACTCTAACTCTATAATTAATAAATAAATATGCGGAATTTTTTTTTATATATACTTACTAAATAAAATATGTACATATATGTCCATACATATATGCACAGAATAAAAAGATTTAAATTAAATAAATAAATAAGTAAACAATTAAATACTTAAATAAAATGCATCCTTTAAAATATAATAAATATCTGAGTCAAACATTTAATTAAAAATACTGCATAAATAAAATGATTAAAAATTGCATGCACTGACAATATTCAATAAAATATTCAAAACTCCCAACCACTGAAAAATAATATAAAATGTGTAACGTGCTGACATAATCAAAAACATGCATGTGACTCAGACATATATCACGGTCACGGGGTCACTGCATGCCCGCTCATACATCCTCACCTCCGGTGGGAACAACCTCATCCTCAACGAACTCACCTGCACCATACCAGTGTAGTGAGCCTAGAGGCCCAACATGCTAACATAACAAGGGTTTAAAATAATTTAAAACAATTAAATACTAATACATACATATACATGAATGAGCATGCTTGAAAGTTTCATAACATAACATAACTTAACTTAAATAACATAATACATAAACATTGTTGAGCAATTATTTTCTAACATCGCATGGTTGTATCCGTAGTGTAACCTTAAATCATACATTAAATACTGATCAGCGTGGAAACCAACGTACGTGGCCGGTGACGAATCACCTCTTAAATTGGCAGTAAACTGCCCTTCAATCATATGGGGACGAATCCCCCTTAAATTGTCACACTACTTCAACTTCCAACATAAAATATTTTCTTGTTCAACCTTAACATTAAATCATGCATAAAATATTATTTCATGAATGCATGTACTTAAATAAAAATGTGTGTCCTTCATATATATTTAATTTAATTTCTTACTAACATATACATATTAAAATAACTTCAATGCATAAAAATAATTAAATATATAATCAGGACACATGCAAATTTTCTCATGGATTGTTCTGGACTGAAGGCCCTAGCACTCAAACCCAATTACTTAAATCTGGCCCATTAACATACTTAAGCCCAATAAAATTGTTCCAAGCCCAATTAAATAAAGTAAAGCCCATTAAGACATTCTAGGCCCAATAACAACTTAACCTGGCCCAATGACCCAAAAGCCCAAAGACTGGCCCAATAACTTTCATGGGCTCAAAAGCCCATAAAATTAATGGACTAACTTAATTAAAATTTTAAAAGCCCAAATAAAATTATTTGGGAACCCAAATAATTTTATTTCTAATTAATTGGCCCAAAAACCAATTAATTCCAAAAATACTTTAAAAATAAAAAGACTCGAGCCCGGCCCACCAAACCCGGACCCGGACCAACTTAAACCCGACCCACTAACCTACTGACCCGACCCAATCCCCACAACCCGACCCGGAACCCTGCAGGACACTAAACCCGACCCCCCCCCTCCTTGATTCCTCTCGGCCGAGAGCAGCAGGCCTTCTTGGCCTACTGCCGGCCGGCTCCAGCCACCCCTGGCCGGAGCACCGCCGCCCAGATGTAGCCCACATCTGGGCGGTCCCAACCTATCATGGCTCAGCCCCAGCCATGGCCCCTAGCTCGAACCCGAACCACTCTTCCACTTAACCCTAAACTGCACTCACAGCCCCTTCCAAGCAAAACCCGATCGGCTAGCCCTAACCCAGCCTACAACCTGACCATGGTTCGATCCTTAGGCACCCAACGACCCCTCCTGACCGAACCCTCAGCCCTGAAGCAAGCCATGCCATCAAAACAACGTGAACCATGAACATGAATGCAAACAACAAGCTTCAACCATTTTTTGAAAAATACTTAAAGAATTTCGATGCCTACCCTTAACCTACATAATACATACTGATATGATGTTAAAAACAAGAATAAAATCATGCCTTTCACCGAAATAGTAGAGAAAACGAGAAGGCGACGAGTCCGGGACGACGGGACGATGATTCGACTTGAAAACCACAAGAGTTGAGGCTATGGAGGTGCTGGAAGCTGCTGGAGCGTGGCAATGAAGGCTGAAGAGGATGAGGAATAGTGGGGAGGCGGCTGATAGGTCTTGGGCATGGAGTTGGGTAGAAATTTTAGGTTTTTAAAATAATTAAAATTAGGTAGATAGATAATATAATTAATTAGGTTAGTAATATACAAAATAATATAATTTAAACTCCACTTAAAAGATTTAAATCTGATACTAAATCATAAATCCCGAAATATATAATTAAGGAAATTTTAAAAATAATAAAAAGTCATTATTTTGGCTTATTTTGAATAAAAACGGACTCCTAAAATTATATAAAATTAAATACTAAAAATTTTGAGGAACTAAAACTCAAAATAATATTTTTGGGCTCTAAAAAGGCTCATGAAATAAATTGGATAGAAAGTTGTCATCTCGTCCGTCCACGGTCCCTTCTACGCGATAAAATAATTAAAATACTAAAAATCATAAAAATCACTAATTATGGGTTAAATGCTTAAAAATAAATTAAATCATGCACAAATAATTCAAATAATTATTTAACCCATAAATCATAAATTTAAATAATTAAATACCCTAATTATGCATGCAGATTTACGTATTTAAAAATACCGGGTGCTACACCCAAGATCATAAGTGTAAACTAGAGTCTCATCAAAATTCATAGAACACAATCAAGATCCACAAACCATCTATTGCCGTGCAATGGTCAAACAGATAGAAACTTCATCAAATCTTTCGCTACAATTCACTGGTCTAACATTAGTGCTTAAAAATATTCACGGTTCAACCTACAGTTTCTCATGTCAAGTCAAGAGCAAAAAAAATTTCAAAAATTAATTTTTTTCAAACTTCATCATCATAGGCTACCATGACTTATCCTACCCATGCAGGACAACACAAACAACAACAAAAACACACTGTATGCAAACAGACATGAAACGAACTTTATGCAACACAAACACAAAACATAATGAAATAAACTAGTCTACCCCCCCCCCCCCCCCCCAATACTTATCCAAAGCATTGCCCTCAATGCTTCAGACAATGAACAGAATTCAAAACGAACAAAAACACAATGAAAACAAAAATAACACTCCCCTGGTTTTTGTTTCATTCTCTTCCTTCTTGACTGCATCAGCTGGGACAGTAGCATCAGTCTAGATATATTGGCAGGCATGACCAACTAGCATGGGAAATAAAACAAAATCAAATAAAAACAAAATATAAAAAAAAACAAAATAAAAACAAAATCAAAAACACTGGTTGCCTCCCAGTCAGCGCTAAAATTATAGTCTATAGCCCGACTATGCAGAAGCCACCATCAAAGAGCGGCTGCCGCCCATAGTAAGAATCATACGATTCTACGTATGGGTTTTGAATTTCTTCGCCCTCAAGCTTGACGTGATATTTGCAGTTTAAGCTTGTCGGTCCAACAGTACTCGGCATGAAATTTTTCCTTTGGAAAGAGACTCTGATTCTAGGCTGAAGCTCAAAGAGGATGTAATACTGTGGAGGTGGTGTCAATGGCAAAAAAGTATCTTCTAACGGTGTACATAAAACGACCACTGACGAGGTAAAATCTCTCTCCTTGTATAGTTCTTCCTCCTCCACTATTACGTTTGGCTCTTCTTCACAAGAAAATTCCTCAAAAATGATTTCTTCATGCTCTGGCTCAGTTACTTCACTCTCTTGACAGATCTCAAAAATTGGTTCTCTAAGAAGCGCAATCCGTTCATCCAAAAGACTCATGTGGCTTTCTAAGAATTTATTTGACTCTGTCTGCTGTCGCACAAGATTTTCCAACAGAGCCACATAATCTTCGGAACGCCCTATGCACTCTTCTTGATGCTCCGGTGGCTGGTTCGCAAAATTTTTAGAGTTGATATCTGGAGGATATTGGTGACTCCAACCCTGCAGTGAAGGATCACAATGCCAATGTTAGTCAAAATCTGCCATATCATTTAACAAGTGCATCGCAATGTCTTCATCTCTTCTAAACAATTGACTGCCAGTGGCCAACGCTCCATAATCCACCCAACTTCTTGTAATCTCATCCAAACCACCATAAAAAAATTGAGTGAGGGTGTAGCTCAAAAATTTATGGCATCGAAATCTGTTCGCCAAATCATTGAATCTCCCCCAAACAACATAGAATGGCTCCAAGTATTGCTGGCCAAATCTTGTGAACACCTGATGATGATCCATCTCCAAGTACCTCACAAGCAAAAGAAAAGAAAAAAAATCAAAATTAAAATAAAATAAAAAAAAACGAAAAGATAGAAATAAAAAAAAAATGTCTAGCCTCAAGCAAATAATCTATCCTAATATCAACTAAACAGTCCCCGGCAACGGCGCCAAAAACTTGACCGGCTAAATCGGTTTGATAAAAATCTACTGGCAAGCGCACCAGGTCAAGTAATAGTAAAGTGGACTGAGAGTCCAAGTATCGATCCCACAGGGACTGTTGTCAATTCTCAAGATTTAATTATTTTACTTAATCTAGACAAAATAATAGAAAATATTTTGAATTAAATAAAATAAGAATATAAAATAAAAACTGCTTAAGAAATAAGAATAAAAATAACTAAAGATAAAAATAATTAAAATAAAGACAACCAAGACACACGTAGGTACCGAACAAATCACGTAACATGTAGTCGATTCAGGACTCAGATTTAATCTTAATTCACGGGAATTCTCCTAATTTGTTCAAAGGTCTATTTCTAGAACAATCAAACCTATTCAAATATTGATGAACTAATCTTTCGTAATTCTAATCAAATTTGAATGCATTAAATATTTATGAAAATTCAGTTTACACCCAAACCGCATAATGAAACCGAATTCTATTTCTAGTCAGTTTTACAATATGTTAATTATCAGAGTGATCAAAATCAAAACCTCCTCTGTCGATTTGGAATTGATTAACATGCAAGAAAACAGTTGATCAAACTATTCACAAGACAAATATAAATCTGACAATCAATAAAATAAAATCAACTCTAAAAAATCCCAAACAAACATCCAAGTTTTCTACATGAATTTGTTCGGCCCAATCACGCCGTCTTGGTTGAAAATAAACTACTCAATAATTAAAAACAATAATTCAAAAATAAAAATAAAAAGAAGAAAAGAAAGAAGAAATCTTCTCTCCCAAGCCTTGTAGCCGCCTCCTCTTGCGTTGTCTGCGCTCTGGAGCTTCCGAAACCCTCAAAAATATGTTATATCTTCTATATATATGGTCCGGGACGCCTACCAGTTAATTTCCTCTCAAAATAAGGATTTTTCGGAACACATATGACCCCCGAACACGTGCGCGCGCGCGGCATAGGCCTCGCATGCGCGCAGCACATAAAAACATAAGGCTGTACGTCGGACTCGCGCGCGCGTGAGCTTGATTCTCGCGCGCGCGCAGTACAAAAAATCTGCGCCGAGCGACAATTTTCAAAAATTCATATCTCGAGATCTAGCCGTCGGATTGAGCTGAAATTTGGACAGCAGTTTCGAACATCTTTAACGTTAATCTATACTGTGGAGATAGGATATCAATGTCTCTAAAATTAAATATGATTTTTCGATCAAGGCTGCTCCGTAATTCACTCTTCAAAAATCTATTTTCCTACAAAATTAACCCAAGGAGTGAAATACACACACATGCACTAAAACACATAAAAACACATAAAAATAATATGAATGCACACAAAATAGACATAAAAATAACATGAAATAATGCATACAAAATGCACTTATCAGGTAGCTCGTCTGGATTTCATTATCAGTCAGATGGCTTTCTGTGTTTGTCTGGTAGGCTTGTGATTCCGCAGGATGAAGAGTTGCAAGAGGAGATTTTGTCTCAGGCACATCGCACTAAGTTGAGTATTCATCCTGGGAGTAACAAGATGTACAAGGATCTACGTACTCGTTTCTGGTGGAAAGGAATGAAATGCAGTGTTTATCAGTTTGTTTCGAGATGTTTGGTGTGTCAACAAGTCAAGGCAGAGCACCGACGACCTGGAGGATTGCTTCACAGTCTGCCTATTCCTGAATGGAAATGGGAGTTTATCACAATGGACTTTGTGACCCATTTGCCGGTATCCCCGAGGAACTGTGATTCTATCTGGGTTGTGGTGGATCGACTCACCAAGTCAGCGCATTTCATTGCCTATAGCCGAGAGTACTCTGTGGATCGCATGGCACGGATGTACATTCAGGAGATCGTTCGACTTCATGGAGTGCCGGTGAGCATTGTCAGCGATCGGGACCCCAGGTTCACTTCTAGATTCTGGGGGAGTGTTCAGCGTGCGATGGGTACTACTCTCAGTTTGAGTACTGCCTATCATCCGGAGACTGATGGTCAGTCAGAGCGCACTATCCGTACTTTGGAGGATATGCTTAGAGCGTGCGTCATGGATTTTGGTTCAGCCTGGCAGGATCATTTGCCGTTGATCGAGTTCACGTACAACAACAGCTATCATACTAGTATTGGGATGGCACCTTTTGAGGCGTTGTACGGGCGACGTTGTCGTACTCCACTCTTCTGAGAAGAAGTGGGGGAGAGACAGGCTGAGGGACCGGAGTTTATCCAGCAGGCAATAGACATTGTTGATCAGATAAAAAAACGGATTAAGACTGCACAGGATCGTCAGGCCAGCTATGCTAATATCAAGCGTAGGCCTTTGCAGTTCGATGTCGGGGAGAAAGTGTTTCTGAGAGTGTTACCTTTCCGCAAGATTCTCAGATTTGGCTTTAAGGGCAAGTTGTCTCCCAGGTTTATCGGTCCGTTTGAGATCTTGGAGAGCATTGGTGATTTGGCTTATCGACTAGATTTGCCACCGCATCTATCCAGTATTCTCGACGTGTTCCACGTATCTCTGTTGCGACGGTATGTGGCGGATGAATCTCATATTCTGTAGCGTTCTGAGGTTCAGGTGAACAAGGATTTGACCTATGTTGAGAAACCTATTCGTATCCTGGATTATAAGGATAAGGTTTTACGGAACAAAGTCATTCCTTTGGTTTTAGTTCAGTGGCAGCGCCGAGGTACTGAGGAAAATACTTGGGAGCTTGAGGACAGGATGCGTGAAGACCATCCTGAGTTGTTTTGATTTCATTCTTTAAGTGTATTCAGTTGCAAACTCTGTAAACGTTTGATTTGAATAAAGAATGTTTCTGATTTCTGTATTGCATTCGGTACTTAAGATCTGATTTCGAGGACGAAATATCTTAAGTGGGGGAGAATGTAGTAGCCCGTACCCAAATTGAGTAATTAAAGGATTAATGCTAATTAAATAAATTGGGTATCGGACAGATCGGAAGCTCCGAAGGCACGATCAGAAGCTCCGATGAGCGATCGGAGGCACCGATAATATTACGTCAGGCATGATGTGTGGTTGGATCGGAAGCTCCGATCACCCCTATCCGGAGTCAACAAGTGATATTTTGACACGTGGCAGATCAGGAACTTCGGAAGCTCCGATGGTAGGATCGGACGTTCCGATCGAGGTTCGGACGTTCCGATCGAGGATCGGAAGTTTCGATCGTTGTCTATAAATAGAGGGCCGAGGTTTCATTTCCAATTGCCAATTCCGAGTATTTCCCTCTCCTTTCTAGTCTATTCGAGTTGTTCTAGTCTTCCTAGGCTTGACCCGGCGGTTGGCGAGGCGTTCGAAAGTCGTAGCAGAGTTGTGCCCAAGTTCTGGAGGCATTGACATCAAAGGGCTAACGACGGACGAAGGTATAGCTTTTGCTTCCTATAAATATTTAGGAGTATGCAATAGCTTAGTTAAGGCTTTTAGAGCGCTTTAATGATAGTAGTATCATTTGGAAATGTAGAGCAGACTATAGGCGTGGACCTAGAGTTGGTAGAGCTTGCACTATTTTGAGGTACGGAAGTACTGTTCGAGATATCCTGACTGAGTATGCATGTATTATGTGACTGCATGGTTTATATGTCATTGATTTATGCTGCATTCATTTGCATACTGAGCTATCTCCTTCGAGATGTCTGTTAGTAGGGTTTTTCCCTATCCTGTTAGTGGTTGGACTTCCATCGATTTGGGTCCGGCATATCCACTGGTATTATGGTATGGGAGCCACCTCCTGAAGCGACGGCACAGCGTGCTACATACCAGGGCTCGGTCTGTCTCTGATATCTGATCCTTGACCTCAAGTTTATAGGGAGTTCACTTTGCATGCATGTATACTCATACTCTCGTACTGAGCGTTTTTATGCTCACGTCACTAGTATAAAAATCGCTTAAGACTTCGGTTAATAACCAAAGTCGTAGGCACTTAATTACCGAAGTAGTGTCACGTGAAGTAATAAGGTACCTTTTTACTTCGCTGAATCGCCGAAGTCTTATACCTTAAATTACCGAAGTCTTTGGTCATTTTATGGAAGCAGAATTGGACCGGTGCCGAAGTAAAAACATATATTTTACTTCGCTCATTTCATAAGTTACGAAGTAAAACATATGCTTATACATCGTCAATTAAAGAAATTGCCGAAGTAAAATGTATTCTTTTACTTCGATTTTTAATGAAATTTTCAAAGCAAAAGATATGCTTATACTTCGGCAATTTCACTAATTGACGAAGTAAAAGACATTCTAAAAAACAAAAAAAAAATTAAAATAATTTAAAATAGACTAATAAGGTTAATAAATTATTCATCTCATAACAACAAACATCCATGAATTCACAAGTATATCCACCAAAATAACCCAAAAATATGCATGTATCCACACGTATTTCCACAAAACAAAAAGTGCATCTAAAAAAAAATCAAATTCTAACTATATAAATACTATGGAAAAAATTATACATTAATCCATCCTTCAACATAGGATCTATCATATTTGCAGGTGTTCCCTCACGCCAATGCCTCCAAACCTGAATCAATCCAGAGACATATATCCTTTATCAGTAACTAGTACTTGCAACAAACTTAGAATGCAAAGATTTGAACATTTATATAATTTGAATTTAGGTGCAAAAACAAACAATATCGGAAGTAAGTTTTTGGATTTTACTCACCGAACTTAGCAGGTCTTATTCAGTAATAAAATTCAATATACAATTCTGAATAAAAGTTCTTGCTGCTTCAACATCATCTCTATTACGGGAGGAACCGATAATGATCTATACATTCTCATTCTCTCTTCGATTTACTGTTGTCGTCGGCGGACCTATCGCCATTTTTCTTCAACTTTATCCTATCTGCTTCAACCTCATCTCTATTACCTGAAAGTATTGACATGTTAATGAACATTAATCATCTTGTTTGTAAAGTAAAACTATCAAAATATCTCACAGATTTGTCTGCAAAAGAAAAGGTGATACTGCTTTCATGTTTGCCCGTGGAGGACAGGAAAATGCAGTAGGCCTCAGCTTTTAAGAAATGGATGGTATGTTCAGAATCCATAATATAACTGAAAACAATTGGCCTAGACCAGAAACCAAAGGTATAACAAGTAATTTTTTTCAGATATCCACGATTTTCAGGTTCCAAACATAAAAATTCAGATTTAAAAAACAGTATAGTAGAAGCAGAAAAAAGGCAAAAAAAAAAGCAGAAACAAATGGGATGAAAAATATAAAGAAAAAGAGAGACGAACCGAAGAGCAAGTAGTGAATAACATTTTGGGTGAAGCATCGACCAAAAACACCAGAGCTGAAAAACAATAGTAGAAAAGAAAATTCACCTTGTTATTTGGGGCAAAACCAGAGTACAAGCCAGCCCACATGGGGGAATACTTGGATGCAACTAATCCATGAGGGAAAACGAGGGGTGTTTCAACCTGTGAATTTGTGGAAAGGGTATTATATTAACAAATTTACTGGAAAGAGGAAGTAACGAAACACCTACATATTTTGTTCTCAAATTCTGCAAAGAACAAAAAATCTAACCTTAATCTCTTATTTTTAAAACTGAATCAAAAAAGAGAACTCAAATTTATTGGAAAACTAAGTGTTACTAACCACACTTCACCCAAGGTAATGGCAGACTCTAAGCACTTCCTAACACATATAAATTTCAATATTTTTTCATAGCAAAATATCTGGGGTTCAATATTTTTTATGCTTCATAAAGTTGGTAGTAGTTTCTATTTTTTAAGCTATTACTCAATATATGTGCACGTAATGAGTAGGATATAAATTTAGGGTATGAGTAATCAATCTCCAGTTCAAACATAAGTAAACTTGTGGAAGTATAAAATTATTGTTACTCTACCTTTCATGAGCTCGATCTTTTGGATTAAGTGGTTTCCTCCGGCAAAATATTTGGAATATAGACAATGTAGTTCTGCTGCTACTTACCTGATTCCTTCCCCTACATGAGCAGGAAAAAATGCTGGCTGAAGATAAAAAACAGACGGAGGACAAGGTGCTTGACATCGCTAGATCAATGCAATATATTTAAATAAAAAAAGAGATTAGTAAAAGTATGAATATAAGAGCATAATTAGATATGGAAAAAATATTTCGACTAAGGGAAAAGGGAGAAGGGAGAAAAATCACGTGTAAACAAGTAGTATCTTGCACTTGTGCCATGTAGACAAAATCCATCACAAAGGAAATACCATGTCCAAGTCAAATAAATATGCATTTTCTTTCTCATGCTTGTTTTCAAAAAATTACTATCCCCTACAGTTTTTAAAAATTGTGATTCAGGGGGCAAGTGAAGAAAAAATAAAATAAAAAATTAATTGTTCATCCATATATACACTCTCTCCTCTCCTGTTTCTAGATTGTACTAGCGTCCATGTGCACATGTCCTCAAACAGTCAAGTGTGCTAAAGGCATAAATGATCTGATAATCGGAATAATCAAGAATGATGATGCCCCCTTACACAAATTCAGAAGAAATGAAACAATTGTCACTGGCAAAGTCCATTCATTCTCATTCATCCTCAAAACCCACATTCTGTCTAGTACAGCCAAGGCATGTCGTACATTATTTTAATCTATAGATTATAGGCGAACAATAATTTATAACATTTAAACAATGGATACAGATGTCCAGAATAAGGAATGCAAAAATTGATTTCCATAACAAGCCCTGCAAAAGTTGGAAATTCAAAATGACTCTTACATTAGTACACAACACTAGTCAAAACTACTCGAATATGAAATCTGCCTAAAAGGTCCTTCAAGCAAATAACTAGGTCAAAGAAAAGAAACGAACATTGAAATTCACAGTCTCTTTAGAAAATCTATTGTAAAACAGATGTCTATAAGCTTTTGGCTTGTGCAGAATCAAATCTATTATGAGGATCTAGGTTATAAATAAGAGAGAAAATTACCAAAAATATATTTTGAAACTTAATATGTGATCTGTTAATTCCAGTTTCTTTACTTAATTTACCATGAATTCACACTCGATGTACTCATCAGCAGCAGCTTTGCAGAATTCCTAACAATTAAAGTAATCGCAAAGAAAAGAATCATCAAATGCTCAAACTAAAGAAGTTAAAACATTAATTATAAGAGAAAAAATGGGAAACTTTCGTTACACATTTCATGAGCCGAATATTTCCTGGGGAGAACTGAATGTAAAGCGATTCAATGGGGTACCCACACCGCACACATCTGAATCCGCTAGTACAAGTACCATCAGCATTCATTTTTTGCTTCATTGTTATCCTTTGAAGAATGGTAATGATCAATGCCAACCAAGAACTTCTACTAGCAACCAGTGGGTGTAGTCAAATTTAGATCAGTCGACACCTACTTCTCCATTCCATTCTTCTTCTATTTTCACAACTTCTTAGAGCATAACCAATTAACAACTTGATAAAGGCATAAAAAACGACCATACCATCTTAAGAAGCAAAATTAAATCAAATACAACAAAGGTATAGGAAGAACAAACACAATTATCATTTGGATGATAGGTTACAGAAACAGTTTGAATATAAAAGCAAGATTCGATTCACACGATTATATATATGTGGTCACTACAGGAAGAATCCCAATGTCACGAGGAGATAATAATAATATAACTGGATAGTAATTGTAGCTACACCTAAACCCGTGGTTCCAAATTTCTACATAAACTCCCAAATTCAATAGGTTAAACTTCCATTTGCTAAGGATCAAGCTTTAACAAAATCAAAGCACACCTTAGAGGAAAGAAGCGTGAAAAATGAGGGAAACACAACACCACCACAATCACAAAGGAAATACCATGTCCTCAAACAGTCAAGTGTACCCAAGTCTCCGTACACCACTCCCAGGCTCTGAAACGCAAGCCTCAAAAGCAAAATTGCCGAGAATTTCTGTTTAAAACAGAAGAGGATGAAGTAAATGTTTGACAACATCATGAACAAAAGCAAAGTAATCTCTGATTTCCACATTAATATAGAACAGTAGCAGCTAAAACCAACAGTGCATACTTTCCAACATAAAGGAACAACAATAAAATAACTAAAAATATTGCAGAAAACATCACACAATAACATTAACAAATCAAATAAATAAGATTAATAGGAACCCGATTCCTCTGTGCGTATTGTTGATTCGGGTTTCAGGGTTGAAATCTCGGGTTTACTCCAGCATTATAATTCATTCCACCTCCTCTGCCACCGCCCATTCCCGGTGGCAGATATCTCGCTCTCGAACTCATCACAAAACACCCGAATAGAAATACAAGACCAAAATTCAAACAAAAAAACAAACAACACCGTTTCTATGTGAACAAGTATAACCTAACTAAGGAAAAGTAACCTCGAAGTCGCAGATCGACTCCGCCAATGATTTTCAAAACCGATATTGTAGGGATAAACGAGAGGAAATAAATTGAAGACCTTTAAATTGGAAAAGTACTCGATGAATTTTGAGATTCTTGACAGAGATTCCAACGCCGTGGGGTTGACGAAGAGGAGATGGAATCATAGCTTACATAAAACTTCCCAACAAATGTGTTCTCGAAGATTGGTTCCACAAATCTCAAAGTGGAAGTGAACAGATCTCAAAGTGGAATTGATGGCAGCAGGAAGAAGTGAAGATCGAGAATGGAGATCAGAGAAAGCCCTAAGGAGAGAATGAAGATACAGAGAGAATGGGGTTCTCGATTGAGCGAGAGTGAAATCGATTTATTACTTCACCGATTAGAAATTAAATACTTAATTTTGTCCTCTTTTACTTCATTAAATACGTGAACCGAAGTAAAATGTGACTTAAAAATTAAAGTGAAGCCCGTGTTTTTTAATTGATGAAGTCTAAACTTCATTTTACTTCATTAATTTTATTATCGCAGTAAATAGATATGTATTACTTCGGCAATATTGATTGCCGAAGTAAAAACTGGCGAAGTATATTGTAACTTTTCTACTAGTGCGTCTCGTACTCTGTGTTTCTGGACACCCTATTCCATGGGGCAGGTTTGCGATTGGACGAGGAGGGTGGATCCAGGAGGGGCTAGTCAGTGTTTGACCAGCTGGAGCTTCATCTAGGTTTTATTTCTGTTGTTTTGAGGTTGATACAGCTATTCGATTTGGTTGTATATTATTTGGATAAATTACAGATTCCTTTACTTGGGATTGTATAACGTTTATGTTTTCCGCAGTTTTATTCTGATATCTGTTTAGTTAAGTTAATTGCATGCCTAAGTTCTGTTTAGTAGGTGATCCGGGTAAGGGTCACTACAGTTTTTGGTTGAAAATTGTGGAGTGTTGCTTGTAGTTGGAGTTTGTGGATTAATGTTGTGATTGAATTTGAAGTTTGTGGAGTTCGATTGGAGTTTATATTGCAAACTTTTTTTTTTCTATTGTGAGTGTGCTTGGAAAGTGTTTGATAAATGGCTGGGGCATCTTCTTCATCCGCTCCAACTTATGACGATCATCGATTTTGGGATGAGAAAGCGGCCGAGCACCATAAAAAACTCTTATCTAAGAGTATGCTGGCCGAGAGAGGATTTGATATGACGAGTGGTTTTGATCCCGACCATCCTGTATGTGCGATTGGGAGGACGGTATTTGCTAGACATTGGGATACTTTTGTCAAACCACCTATGGATGTTGTGATGTCTCTGGTTAGAGAATTTTACACTAATCTGAAAGTGAGAAATGATGGGATGCGGGTATTAGTGAGAGGTAAGTTGGTACCTTTTGATGCACACACCATTAACACTATTTATGAGATTCCTCCTCTTAGGAATGATAAATATTCTGAGTTTAATGGTGAGGCAATTAATCATGATGCTGTTCTGAGGCATTTGTGTATACCGGGAGCTGAGTGGCACTTGGGTCAAGAGAATATGCCACACATTTTGAAAAAAACTGATTTGGTGGACGATGCAAAACTGTGGTACACCTTTTTTTGTGCGAGATTGAAGCCCACTGATCATGACCATGAAGTTACACACGAGAGAGCACTTTTGGTTTAATGTATTCTCGTGGGCAAGACCGTTGATTTGGGCTAGATTTGTCAAGATACGATTTCTAAAGTGGTTGTCAGGCAAACTACCGGTGGTCTTGATTTACCGTCCTTGATCACTGATTTATGTGTTGCTGCGGGGGTGCAATGGCCTGATAATGAGGAGTTATTGAAGTGTCGTAATCCGATTAATTGTGTACCTTCGAGGAGATTTGTGCCAGAGCCTGAGAGGCATGCGCGTGCTGAACGAAGGGAGTTTAATGATCGAGTAGCTGCTCGACTAGAAGCAGCACCCCGTCCTGTTGCACCTCGTACTTTGACTGATAGAGTTACTTCTCTAGAGGAGGCAATGCGTTAGAAACTGAAATTTTAGCAGGAGTCCAGAGCCTTTATGCACTACATGATGGATTTTACATCGACACTGGCTCATCAGTTTCCGGGTGCTGATAGTTCTTCATATCCATTCCCTTCACCACCACAGTGGCAGCCCACACATGGTCCTACTGAGCAGCCCCCTCCTTTTGATGATGAGGCTGATGACGACCACTGACGGTCGTCTTCTATGGTAAATGTCCTTTGGTATTTCTTTGCATATCATTGAGGACAATGTATGTACCTAAGCTTGGGGGGGGGGGGGGTGTTTTATATTTGATAAAAAAAATTTGTTGTTGTTGTTGGTGTTTCGAGTAGTTTACTTTGGATTTTTAAGTGGTTTTGTCTTTGTTTGGAGTTAATTGAAGAGAGTATTGTTGTGATTTTGGTTGAGTTTAAGTTGTTGAGTGAATGAATGTTGCAAGAAATCAAGTAGAAAATGGAAAGATGGACAATGATGAAAAATTTGTGTTTTGCAATGGAAATCCATGAATATCTGCTTATCTGACCAAATTTTTGAACTTTTGGAACCAATTAGACGATTGAACTCTTACATACTCTATGATTTGTGCTTGCATCTTAATTTTGAAACATACAAACATAGATATGATTGAGGCATTGCTTGGATTTTTGGGCCTGATTTTGTTGAATAAAATTTTATCCCTAGTTGCCCTTTGAGCTTTCACGAATTATATGAGTATTTGAGGTAAAATCTGAAATTTTTTGGAAAATCATCATTTACTGTTGATGATTATTTATTCTGCACTGATTGAAATTTTTATGATTTAATTTTGGATTGAGATTGGTCGAGAACTAGTTCGGACACCCCTCGAGGCGAAATACGGGCATAACTGTGATTAGGAATGATTTAGGAAATTTTTCTAAAAATCGTTTGTGCCTTTCAAGCTACCTATTGATGCATTGTGTCCTTAGTACCTTGTTAGAGCCTTATTTAAAAATTAATGACATGCGTGAAAACGTGTGATAAACCCCCATTCGGCATCGTTTCAAGGTCCTACATTTACTACCTTTAAATATCCTAAACGCTATTTCATACCTTTAAGAGAGTAATTTGAATGCTAAAATTTTATATGCTCCTAGTTTATATTTGTGAATATGGAATGGTGTGGTAGAAGAATTGAAAAGAAAAAAAGTAGTGGTGAAAAAAAAAAGAAAAAAATTTGTTTGAAAAAGTTGTGAAAAGGAAACAAAAAGTGTGAAATGTGAATGAAAAGGAGTGGAAATTAGGCATAGATCATCATTTACTCTCTCTTTTGAATTCTTAGTCTTTCGTTTGAAGCCATGATCCAGACCTGACATTATAAGCCGATTAAGTCTTATTCACAGTTGCCCAATATACTAGTGGAGAGGGGTTGCGAGAGTCTAGCCTATGGACTGTTGATTGACACTTTTAATGAGTATGAATTTTTGATCAAAACGCGCACACACTATTTTTATTCGAGTTAACCTGATTGTGAGTGTTTTTGATTGAATATTCTTAACTTTTATCCTATGCTACCTTGAAAATTCCTCATGATCTGTGAATGTTTGAATTGAGTTCGGAGAAGAGTATTTTGAATATGAGTTGCGGAGTTTATAAGTTTATGAGTTTGAGATATTTTTCTTGTTGAACAATTTTTCAAGTGTTAGTAGGTTGGATATGATTGGATTTGAATTGTTTTTGAAATCAACGCTGAGGCCATTGATCCATAGTACTTCTTGATGGTTCTTGTTGTTGTGTATGTGCTATAGAGTTTTGGGTTTTGTGTTAGTTTTGTTCGAGACGAACAAAAGTTCAAGTTTAGGGGTATTTGATAAGTGGATTTTGTGCACTTAATTGGTATGTGATTTTACTTGACTTTTGTGATTTATTGGGAGATACTGCGTGAATTTTTTGTTGTTTTTGGTGTTGTAGGAAATAATGGAGTTGATGAGTTCAAGTGAAAATAAGCCAAGAGATTGAAGAAAAGAGTGGAAATCAAGACTTGAACAAGTGGAAAAAATGCTGAAATTCGAACAAGAGGCGCGCCCGCGTGGTGAAGAAGATTTTGAAGGATTTGAGTGCAAACCTACAGCGCGCCCGTGCTACCTGGATGGCGCGCCCGTGTGACTGGATTTTCTGAAGCCAAGAATTTTATTATTGAAGGAAACTCGGGTATTTTCGTGGGCTTTGTCTTGGACGACTTAAAGGCCATATAAAAGGCAATTTCTGGCCCTAGAAGAGAGACAGAAGCCGCCACAACATATCAAAAGATTGGAGAGCAAGAATCAAGATAAATCTATGAATAAAATCTGAAAGCTTCAATCGTGAACAACATGAAGATCATCCGGACACGACATCGATATTTAGATTTGTTTTCTTATCTTTATTCTTCAAGATTTTGAATTATGCTTGGATAAAAAAACATGTTTTGTGTTTATTTGAATTCGATTATGAACTAAACTTTTCTAGTCTAGAGGTTGATGTAGCCTGTTTGAGACACTTTTACAACTTATTAATTTTATTTGATTGAATTCTCCTAGATTAATTATTTTTTTTAGTTTTGATTGTCTTTTCAATTTACTGTCCATAAATTGATCTGTAATATTTATTTGAAATCAATGCTCGAGAGAGGGGATTTTGAATAGGACATTAGAAATTACACCATTAATAATTATATAACTCGAGAGAGTATAGAAAGTACACGGAGCCTTAGGAAAAACATCACTTTTCATATATCACTAAGACTAGATTTTAGATAGAGATATTGAAATTGAATCTTTGTGATACACTTTATTTGTTGCTCGAGAGAGGGAAATAAAACAATCTAAGGTTTTTGGCTATTAATTGAATAGAATTCATGACAATAAATTAATTAGGAATAATTGTTGTTGAAATCAGGTGAAATCAATACCTCTAGACCATTTTCTCTGATCGATATTTTTTGAAGTTGTGTGCGAGTTTTTCTAAGATTTCTTGAATTATTTAAATTTTCAAACCAAAATTCTTGTTTAAATTTTCTGAATAAAGTCTGGATTTTTAGTTACAAGTACTAAATTGACTTTCATTATTACTCTCTGTGTGAACGATACTTGATTCATTCACTATATTAAAACTTGACACTCGTGTGCTTGCGAGCATAATTTTCACAAAATGACTCGTTAATCATGTTTCGACACTTTAAACATGCTTAGACGTTTAATTATTTAAAATCAGGAGTCTGGTTATTACAATAAGTTATCCTACTTCCCATCCTAGCTGTCATCTTTATGTCCTAGCTCAAGTGTTCTCACGGACAGTGCCATGTGATATGCACTAAAATAATAAGGTTATTTACCTCAACCTGAAATTTTGACAATGTTTTTAACTCAGGACACACCTGAAACCACAAAACAAAGTGTTAGAAGGGATCCAGGAGGGTATCCAATCATTGCCCTCCACAAAGACGTAAATATGAGAAGTGGGGAGCTAAGACGCCCCTACCTCCCATAAAAATGAAAGTAATGAATACATAATGAAGTAATCAAACCCTGTGGACCGATTCTCCGACTTGGAGACAAGCCTAACTCTGCCATCCAGTTACGGACCCATGTTTGGATCGAGCATGTAATGGGGTCATTTGTGGGGAATCGAGTAAAATTCAAGGCAGAGTTGGAATCAATCGATCTCTTCAAGATGAACTTGTCTCAATCATGGTGTTGATGAAATTGACAATCGTCTCTCAAGATATCACTTACGTGTTGTGATAGTAATGCTCCAAATCACAATATCACATGAACAAAATATATTTTTGTAACTGGGCTAATTGCATTCACACCCCCTGTTAAAAGTTTAAAAGGCATAAAACCCCCTGTGTAAAATTAATAGCATGTTAGACCCTATGTTTTAAAAAAATTAGCATAAAAACCCCTATGAGAGGGTATAAATGTGCCCAAGTTTGTATAACATAGAGGTGAAATGTGCTACATTTTAAAAAACTGAGGGATGCATTAGCCTATTAATATTTCTTAGGGGGTTTTATGCCTTTTAGACTTTTCACAGGGGGTGTGAATGCAATTAGTCCTTTTGTAACTCTATGTTACGAAACAAACGAAAATATATGTAGAAATATGTGCTACATTATTTTGTATTATGTTCTGAAAATTATGCGCATATATTCATTGCAAGAAATCTGAACTTTTGTGATGCAAGACACGGTCCACTTCGTCGGAGGTTACCAAATCTCATGTCGTTAAAACTACACATTCCGCGACTATTTTTCCCCACTTTTTTTTTTTTTAAGAAAACTTGTTAATTTATTAATGAATAATAGAATCCTTCATTACAAGTTGATCCATACAAAAAGAAAAACTCCCAAGAATCCATAAAAAGAAGCGAGGAGAAATAAACAAATTTTGCTAAAAAGTGGGCGACTTCATTCGTCGACCTCCTCGCATGTAAAAATGAAACACTATCAAACACATGCCACATAGTTATAATATCCATCACACATAGACCAACATATCCCAAGTCAATTGCTAGGTCCGTAACTGCTTACACAGCTAGAAGTGAATCAGAATATACAATAATATGGAAAAAACCTCTGTCAAAGGCTACACGATGTCCTTCTTTGATTGCTTGCAGTTCCCAAAGGACAACTGAATTTGGCATCCATAATATTTGACCAAATGCAACTAGAATTTTTCCTTAATGATCACGGCATACTCCCCCTACACCACATCAATTGGTGTTCTCTTGGAATCCAACTTCCACATCAAGTCGAATATAACCTTTAGGTAGCGCTTGCCAAATAGATGGCAAGATGTGCAAGTCAGTCGCACACGAGCTAGCAACCTCCATCGCAGCCCAACGATAGTCCTCAACAAATGCAACAGCTTTTAGGGTCGGGCGTTTCACCTCTCGAGACTCAGAGTCATGCATTGCTCGGCACCTAGCATTCCAAACCATCCATAAATGACAAGAAAATTCCTCCGGAGCTTCTCGGTTTGATTGAGACATGAGCCACATGCAAACACCTTGCGTGCCATGGCTCTTAATTTGAATAATCCTACACCATAAGACATTATCCTTCCATATATGGCGATAGAAAAGGGCATGACAAGTCGAATATAAAGGATTGTGACAAAGAGGGCTATTCCAACAACCGGCACATGATGTCTGTTAAGATTATTTTCTGTCAGAATAATATTATAAAAGACTCTCCACCAAAAAATATGGATCTTGGCGGAATAGAAAATGACCAAATGAACCGCCACCAGCCTTGTAAAGTAGACCCATTTGACTGATTTTCAGGAGGATTGTAGAGGCCTATTCCAATATGGTAGCCACTTTTAACCTAGTATTTTCCTTTTGAGTCAAACTTCCAAAACCTTGTATTACTCAAAGTAGTAGTCGAAAGTGGAATATTGAGTATTTCCTGAGATATATAGGGCAAGCATGCTTCTTGAATAGTCTGCCCATTCAATTTATATTATTATGAATCCAAGAACTCACAAGAGCACCATCCTGAACTCGAAAGCCATGATATGAGAGACAGGAGCATAGTGATAGAACCCACTTATCCTGAAGAATATTCACTGAGTCACCATAAGTAATTCTCCAATAAATCCTGGTCTCCATTAGGTCTCTACTCCATATCATATATCGCCATATGGAGGATGGATTGCTACCCAAGGAAGCATTCATGATATCCACATGCTTAAAATAATGGGCTTTGAGGACCTTAGAAATCAATGAATGCGGGCTCTGAATAACATGCCACATTTGTTTTGCCAACAGTGCCTTATTGAATATTTCAAGCTTTCTGAATCCCATACCGCACAAGCACTTTGGCTATCAGAGGAAGTCCCATGTTTTCCAGTTCATCTTCCCTTTTCCATCATCAATTCCCCACCAGAAATTGGCACACTTCCACTTAGTTGCTTGACATGTAGCTTTAAGAATGCAAAAACAAGACATCGCATAGGTTTGTATAGCCTGTAGCAAAGATTTAATCAGAATTTATTTCCCACAAACAGAAAAACTCTTACTGCCCCAACCGTGAATTCTTCTTGACACCCTTTCCAGCAGATAGTTAAACTGAACCCTCTTACTTCGAAGAGAAAACGTTGGAAATCTAATATATACATCATTCCCTTGAACCATAGAGATAAATACCACAGATTTAATGCTCTCCACCATAGTAGGCACTGTATTAGGGGTGAACGACAATGCTAACTTTTAAAAATTAATTAGCTAACCTGACGCCAACTCATAAACATGTAAGAACTCCCTCACCTTAGAACAATCTTCGCCTGTAGCTTTGAAGAATATAAGACTATCATTTGCAAAAAATAGGTGAGTCAAAAAATGAACAGGTGAATGAAATTATAACCCCATTAATGAGTCCATGGCTTTCATATGCAGAGAGCGAGGCCGATAATCCCTATGCACATATCACAAACAGGTAAGGTGATAGGGGGTCGCCTTGTTTGATTCCTTTTCTTGGTTTAAAATTCCCCAAAACAGACTAGTTCAGTGCAAAAGAGTAGCTGACACTCGAGACATAGTTCATCACCTTTTTCACCCATACCCCACTGAATCCCATCTAGATCATGGTGGCTTCAAACTTCCATTCCACTCGATCATATGCCTTATTCATATCCAGTTTGAGTGTCGCATATCCATATTTGTCTTTTTTTAGTTACACATCCAATGTATTGCCTCAAACCCGAGAATAACATTGTCTGTAATCAATCTTCCAGGGACAAATGCACTTTGGGTATCATCAACAATAAGCAGCATAAACAACCGTAATCTATTAGTAATAGTCCTGGCTATGATTTTGCAGCAGGTATTACATAGACTGATTGGTCGGAACTCCTTCATCATCAAGGGATTAGGAAATTTTGGGATAAGAGTGATAATAGTCTTATTCCAACTATCGACTGGAGCATTCTCATTAAGAACTACTAAATCCGCTCTGGAAAAGTCCTCCTCTATTATGTTACAATATTTCTGGTAGAAAATAGTCGATAAGACATCTGGACCAGATGCCTTATCAGGATTCATATCAAACAAGGCGGTTTTGATTTCAGAGCATGTATACGGTGCACCAAGAGTTGTATTCATAGCAGAAAACACTACTGGCTGAATGCAATCGGTCACAGGGATCATTAAATCTTGGGTGGGCGCAGTAGATGTAAACAAATTATCAAAATAATCAATGATAATTTTTGTCATAACTGTAGCCTCGTGAACGATATCTCCGTGTCTTGTGACTAAGCCATTGATGATATTAAGAGACTTATGCATAGTTTCCGAACGGTGGAAAAATCTGGTATTCTTATAACCCAAAGCAAGCCAATTCCCTCGACTACGCTGCTTCCAGTACATCTGTAGTGACCCGTATCCAAAATTAACGATTATTGAGTAATTAATTGAAACGACCCTAACTCTCTAATATAAATAAATATGCGATTTTTTTTTTTTTATATACTTACTAAGTAAAGATATGTACATACATGCCCATACATATATGCACAGAATAAATAGATTTAAAAATAAATTAACTAAATAAAAATGCAACCTTTAATAAATTAAATATCTGAGTCAAACATTTAATAAAATACTGACATAAGCAAAAATAAATAAAATTTGCATGCACTGAAAATATTTAAATAAAATATTCCATACTGTCAACCACTGAAAATAAATAAATAAATGTATAACATGCTAAAATATTCAAAACATGCATAAAGACTCAGACGACTATCACGGTCACGGGGTCACTGCATGTCCGCTCATATGTCCTCGCCGCCGGTGGGTACCACATCCTCCTCTACGTACTCACCTGCACCATAACAGTGTAGTGAGGCTAGAGGCCCAACATGCTAACATAACAAGGGTTTAAAAATAGTTTAAATCACTTTAATACTAATACATAACATATACATGAATGAGCATTCTTAAAAATATCATGACATAACATAACTTAAATTAACTTAAATATCATAATCATACATAATACATAAACATTGTTGAGCAAAGTATTTCTAACATCGCATGGTTGTATCCATAGTGTAACCTTAAATCATACATTAAATACTGATCAGTGTGGGAAACTAACGTACGTGGCGGTGACGAATCACCTCTTAAATTGGCAGTAAACTGTCCTTCAATAGTTCACATATGGGGACGAATCCCCCTTAAATTGTCACACTACTTCAACTTCCAACATAAAATTATTTTCTTTTGCTCAACCTTAAACATTAAATCATGCATAAAAATTATTTCATGAATGCATGTACTTAAATAAAATGTGTGTCCTTCATATATATTTAATTTAATTTTTATACTAACATATAAATACTAAAATAACATTCATGCATAAAATAATTAAATATATATTTAGGACACATGCAATTTCTCATGGTTTGTACTGAACTGCTGGCCATAACACTCAAGCCCATTTTCTTAAATTCTGGCCCACTAACACTGAGACTGGCCCATTAACATACTTAAGCCCAATAATTAATTATTCTAAGCCCACTTAATTAATTAAAGTCCATTAAAACATTCTTGGCCCATTAACATTCTATTCCGGCTCAATGGGCCCAAAAGCCCAAAGACTGGCCCAATATTTCCCATGGGCTCTCAAGCCCATAAAAATTAGTGGACTAACTTAAATTAATTATTCAAGCCCATTAATAAACTTAAATGTAGCACATTAATTTAATTAATCTAATTAGCCCAATAAAACACTTAAACTTAATAATTAACTTAAAATTAAAAATACCCGAGCCCAATTAACTTAACCCGGACCCGAACCCAACTAACTTAACCCATGACCCATGAACTTGACCCGGACCACTAACCCGACCCGGAACCCACTTGGAACCCTAGAACCCATCGCCCCCTATTCACGTTCTGCTGCGGCCGTGAGCAGCAGCCGTTCCCAGGCTGCTGCCGGCTTGCTCTGGCCGCCCCTGGCCGGAGCGCCACCGCCCAGACGTAGCCCACGTCTGGGCGGACCTAACCTGCACCAGCCCTCAGCCCCATGCAGCCCAAACCGCCGAGGCCGAAGGCCCTTCCCGAAACCCTAGTCTGCGCGTCCAAGAACCCGATCGAGCCTAGCTTACTTCTGGGCTCGTTTGGCTCGAACCACTCGAGTCCAGACCACCCCCTCTCGACCTAGGGACCCTGACCAGCAGTCGTATGGACCATGGCTAAGGAAAACGTGAGTATGATCAAGAATCACAAGAACAAACGCATAAAACCTTAAACCATCTCGTTTTTCTGAAAATTTTTGAAGAGGACTGATGCACACGCACACACCCGCATATACTCGGTTATTGCACAAAAAAAAAGAAGGAATCATGCCTTGCACCGTTAAAGGACGAGATAGGAGCGTGTAGAACGAATCCGGGACGACGGGACGATGACAACTTGCTTTGGACCTTCAAAAACGTGGCTATGGAGTCTTCCTTGTCTGTTGGATCGACAAAGAAGATGATGGAGATGGGGGTGAGGCGGCTGATGGAGAGTTTGGGCGTAGGGTTGGGTAGTTTTAGGATTAAAAATTTTAAATATAATTACACTACATAATTTACTTAATTAATATACCAAAATATATAATTTAAACCTCCACTTAAAAGATTTAAATCTGATACTAAATCATAAATCCCGAAATATATAATTAAGGGAATTTTAAAAATACTAAAAAGTCATTATTTTGGCTTATTTTGAATGAAAACGGACTCCTAAAATTATATAAAATTAAATACTAAAAATATTGAGGAAATAAAAGTCAAAATAATATTTTTGGGCTCTAAAAATGCTCATGAAATAAATTGGATAGAAAGTTGTCATCTCGTGCGTCCACGGTCCCGTCTACGCGATCAAAAACAATTAATTTCCATAAATCGTGAAAATCACTAATTATGGGTTAAATGCTTAAAAATAACTTAAAACATGCACAAATAATTTCACATAATTATTTAACCCATAAATCTAAAATTTTAAATAAATAAATTTCCTAATTAGGCATGCGAATTTACGTATTTAAAAATACCGGGTGTTACAATTCTCCCCCCCCCCCCCTTAAATTGGATTTCGTCCTCGAAATTAAAGTACTTACCCGAACAACTCCGGGTAGCGAGTCCTCATATCTGCCTCGGTCTCCCAAATAGCTTCCTCCTCCGAGTGATTCAGCCACTGGACTCTGACCATCGGTATAACCCGTGTCCTCAATCTGCGCTCCTCCCTAGCCAAGATCCGTATAGGCCTCTCTTCAAATGCTAACTCTGGTGTCAACTGAAGAGGCTCAAAATCCAACACATGTGACGGGTTCGAGATGTATCTCCGAAGCATGGATACATGGAATATATTGTGCACTGCCGCTAGCCCTGGTGGTAGAGCTAAACGGTAGGCCAACGTGCCAACTCTCTCCAAGATCTCGAATGGCCCTATATATCTCGGATTAATCTTGCCTCTCCGGCCAAATCGCACTACTCCCTTCATAGGTGACACCTTCAGGAATACGTGATCACCTACAGCGAACTCCAAATCTCGTCGTCGAGTATCTGCATAACTCTTCTGACGACTCTGAGCAGTCCTCATGCGATCCCGAATCTGTGTCACAATATCAGCTGTCTGCTGCACAATCTCAGGTCCAAGTAAAATCCTCTCACCGACCTCATCCCAATGCACAGGAGATCTGCACCTCCTCCCGTACAATGCTGCATAAGGAGACATACCTATAGACGACTGAAAACTGTTGTTATAGGTAAACTCCACTGATGGCAGTCTAGTCTCCCACGATCCCTGAAAGTCGATGACACAAGCTCTCAGTAGATCCTCGAGAACCTGGATCACTCTCTCAGACTGACCATCTGTCTGGGGATGGAACGCTGTACTGAACAAGAGTCTAGCCCCCAATGTAGTGTGCAAACTCCTCCAAAACGCAGACGTAAATCTCGGATCTCTGTCTGATACTATCGACACTGGTATGCCATGCAGTCTAACAATCTCCTTGATGTAAAGCTCTGCATACTGTGTCAACGAGTAAGTAGTCCTCACCCGTAAGAAATGAGCTGACTTGGTGAGTCTATCCACGATCACCCAAATAGCTGTGCAACCTCTGGCACTCCTCGGTAAGCCAACTACAAAGTCCATCGTAATATTCTCCCATTTCCATTCCGGAATAGGAAGAGGTCTAAGAAGTCCTGCTGGACGCTGATGCTCAGCCTTGACCTGCTGACAAGTCAAGCACTCTGACACAACTCTCCCGATGTCTCTCTTCATCCCGGGCCACCAATACAATAGCTGCAAATCTCGATACATCTTCGTACTTCCGGGGTGAATGGAGTACGGAGATGTGTGAGCCTCTGCTAAGATCTCAGCTCTCAACTGATCGACGTTCGGTACCCACATCCTACCACGGTACTGAACAATGCCATCCACAACTGTATACAGAAGATTACCCTTGGCCTCATCTCTCTGTCTCCATCGCTGCAACTCCTCATCAGTAGACTGTCCATCCCTGATCCGATCTCGCAGAACTGGCTGCACCGTCAACACTGACAAGCTCGGTGCATGACCGCTCGAGTAAAACTCCAAATCAAACCTCTGAATCTCACTCTACAGTGGTAGCTGCACTGACAAATATGATACCACTGACGACTTCCGACTCAAAGCATCGGCCACTACATTAGCTTTACTCGGATGGTAGTTAATGTCACAGTCGTAATCCTTCACCAACTCCAACCATCTTCGTTGCCTCATGTTCAACTCCTTCTGAGTGAAGAAGTACTTGAGGCTCTTATGATCAGTGAAAATCTTGCACTTCTCGCCATACAGATAGTGTCTCCAGATTTTCAAAGCGAAAACCACTGCCGCTAACTCCAAGTCATGTGTCGGGTAGTTCTGCTCATGAATCTTCAACTGCCTCGACACATAAGCAATAACCTTACCACACTGAATAAGTACTGCGCCTAAACCTAGCTTAGACGCGTCGGTGTACACCACTAACTCCTCGTGTGGTACTGTCATCGCTAAAACCGGTGCAGTAGTGAGTGCTTCCTTCAGCTGATCGAAGCTCCTCTGACAGTCTGAACTCCAAATAAACTTCGCGTTCTTCTTGGTTAAGGAAGTCAAGGGTACTGCAATAGAGGAAAAACCCTTGATGAACTTCCTATAGTATCCTGCCAAACCCAAGAAACTGCGAATCTCTGAAGCATTCTTCGGAATACCCCATTTCTGCACTGCCTCAACCTTCGACTTATCCACTGCAATCCCATCTCTCGAAATAATGTGGCCAAGAAATGCCACCTGCTCGAGCCAAAACTCGCACTTTCTGAACTTGGCATACAAACGATGCTCCCTCAAAGTCTGCAAGGCTGTCTGTAGATGCTGCCTATGCTCCTCAACGCTCCTAGAGTAGATCAAGATATCATTAATGAAGACTATGATGAACTGATCAAGATACGGCTGAAATACCCGGTTCATGAGATCCATGAAAACCGCTGGAGCATTGGTCATCCCAAATGGCATCACTAAGAACTCGTAATGCCCATAACGTGTTCGAAAAGCAGTCTTGGACACATTTGCCTCTCTAACTCGCAGCTGATGGTAACCAGATCGCAGGTCGATCTTGGAGAACACCGAAGCTCCCTGCAACTGATCAAATAAGTCCTCTATCCTCGGCAGTGGGTACTTATTCTTCACTGTGACCCTATTGAGCTCTCGATAATCGATGCACAGTCTCATACTGCCATCCTTCTTCTTCACAAATAACACTGGAGCTCCCCATGGAGAAAAGCTAGGACGAACAAAGCCTTTCTCTAATAATTCCTGTATTTGCTCCTTCAACTCTTTCATCTCAGTAGGAGCAAGTCTGTATGGTGCCTTAGAGATAGGCACGGTGTCTGGCACTAAGTCGATGCTGAACTCCACATCTCTCACTGGTGGAATTCCTGCAACATCCTCCGGGAAGACATCCGGAATGTCACGAACCACCTCTATCTCTGATAATGATCTGCTAGGTGATTCTGTGGCCGTGACAATACTTGCTAGAAAACCTTGGCAACCCCATTTCAACAACTTCCTCGCCTGAATAAGAGATATCACCTGAGGAATATCACTGCTCTGAGATGCATGAAAAGTAAACGGGTCGCCTCCCGGCGGTTTCACTGACACTGTCCTCCGACGAAAATCAATCGAAGCTCCATTGACTGTCAACCAGCCCATACCCAATATCAAATCAAATCCACTCAATGGCAAAACCACCACATCTGCGCGAATGGAGTGCCCCTGAAGCTCCAACTCCAGTTCTCGAATGACACTAGAGGTAGAAATAATCTGTCCTGACGGCATAGTGACATCATAACCACTGTCAACGATCTCGGGTGTGATGCCTATCCGTCTGATAAACTCCAAGGAGATAAACAAATGCGTAGCCCCTGAATCTAGCAACGCAAACGTGGAGTTGCCTCCAACTAGAATTCTCCCTGCACACAGAAGAATCCCAACAATTTCATACCACTACTAAACTTTCCCCAAAGAGTCGCTAAAACCCTTAATTCTAATCACAAGTAAAACATGCTTCTTATTCTAACATGAAAATAGATAATCCAAATAACAACAATTCCACAGAAAAACGAAATTCTTAACCAAAGGAAGAAATTATAAAATACTAGAGGTAAGATATACCAGTGATCAAGGAGGTATCTGGGTCTGCCTCCTCTGCCTGCATGACGAACACTCTACCAGCGGTGTTCTTCTTCCTCGGGCAGTTAGCTATCTTCTAACACTTCGGGCAAGTAGGAAAACCTATAGCATTAGGGGCCCCGCCCCTCAACTGCTGTGGCCTCTGCTGCTGTGGCCTCTGCTGCGGATTCGGGCCCTTAGACGGCCCAGTAAACTGCTTCTTTGCAGGAAGCTGCGAAGATGGTCGCTGATACCCAGACTGAATCTGTCTCTTCCCCTGCTGCTCTCGCTGTATCTCTCTCCTACCCTCCTCTGACCTCAGTGCTCTACTAACTGCCGCCTCATATGTAGCGACGTCCATCATACGTACGTCATGCTTGATATCCGCCCTCAGTCCCTCCACAAACTGCCTCATCTTCTCCAGTGGACTGTCTGAAATCAGAGGCACAAAATGACAGCCCCTCTCGAACTGGCTCACATACTCAACCACTGACCTGTCCCCCTGCCGGAGACTCATAAACTCCCGGATCATGCAACTGCACACATCCTCCGTGAAATATTTGGAATAGAAGATACGCCTAAACTCCGCCCAAGTCAATGTAGGAAGATGTACTCCCCTGGCAGCACCCTCCCACCAAAGAGCTGCATCTCCCCTCATCATATATGTCGCACAGTTCACCCTGTCGGTATCATTAATCCCTATGTATGCAAAGATGGACTCCAAAGAACGAATCCACCCCTCAGCCACCAATGGATCGGTGGTACCAGTGAACTCCTTCGGCCCCTTCTTTTGGAACCGCTCAGCTACGTCCTCCTCATGGGACATTCTAGGACGTGAAGCCTGCTGCTCTAACAGAGCAGTAACCCCTGCCATCAAAGTAGCATTGGCCTGCTCCAATGCTGCAAGTGGGTTCTGCGGAGGTGGAGGTGGAGGTGGAGGTGTAGGTGTAGATTCCCCACGTCTGTTCATCAGTCTGGGAGGCATTCTGCACCACCACATATTTCCTTACGTAAATCGCCATGCATAACTAAGTGTTTTAACATTAATGCTAAATTAAATTCTTAAAAGTAAATCATGCTATAAACACTTAAAAATTACAGACCGGTAGCGTGGATTTCTGAGCTCGCATAGCAGTAATGACCCCTCCAAGGACCGTGCTTTGATACCAACTGAAACGACCCTAACTCTCTAATATAAATAAATATGCGGAAATTTTTTTTTTTTATACTTACTAAGTAAAGATATGTACATACATGCCCATACATATATGCACAGAATAAATAGATTTAAAAATAAATAAACTAAAAAAAAAATGCAACCTTTAATAAATTAAATATCTGAGTCAAACATTTAATAAAATACTGACATAAGCAAAAATAAATAAAATTTGCATGCACTGAAAATATTTAAATAAAATATTCCATACTGTCAACCACTGAAAATAAATAAATAAATGTATAACATGCTAAAATATTCAAAACATGCATAAAGACTCAGACGACTATCACGGTCACGGGGTCACTGCATGTCCGCTCATATGTCCTCGCCGCCGGTGGGTACCACATCCTCCTCTACGTACGTACTCACCTGCACCAGACCAGTGTAGTGAGCCTAGAGGCCCAACATGCAAACATAACAAGGGTTTAAAAATAGTTTAAATCACTTTAATACTAATACATAACAAATACATGAATGAGCATGCATAAAAATATCATGACATAACATAACTTAAATTAACTTAAATATCATAATCATACATAATGCATAAACATTGTTGAGCAAAGTATTTTCTAACATCGCATGGTTGTATCCATAGTGTAACCTTAAATCATACATTAAATACTGATCAGTGTGGGAAACTAACGTACGTGTCGGGTGACGAATCACCTCTTAAATTGGCAGTAAAACTGCCCTTCAATGAGTTCACCGTGATACAGACATATGGGGACGAATCCCCCTTAAATTGTCACGAAGTAGCTACTTATCAACTTTCCCAACATAAAATTATTTTCTCTTGCTCAACCTTAAACATGTAAATCATGCATAAAAAATTATTTCATAAATGCATGTACCTTAAATAAAATGTTTTTTCCTTCATAAATATTTAATTTAATTTTTATACTAACATATAAATACTAAAATAACATTCAATGCATAAAATAATTAATATAATATATTTAGGACACATGCAATTTCTCATGGTTTGTACTGAACTAACTGCTGGGCCCCTGAACACACAAGCTCCATTTTCTTAAATTCGGCCCTACTAACACTTAGACTCGGCCGCATTAACAATACTTAAGCCCAATGACTTAATTATTCCAAAGCTCACTTAATTAATTAACGCCCATTAAAACATTCTTGGCCCATTAACATTCTATTCCGGCCCATGGGCCCAAAAGCCCAAAGACTGGCCCTAATATCATTCCCATGGGCTCTTCAATTACATCGCCCACAAAAATTAGTGGGACTAACTTAAATTGAATTATTTTCAAGCCCATTAATTAAACTTAAATGTAGCCCATTAATTTTAATTAATCTAATTAGCCCAATAAAACACATCCACCCTTAATCATTAACTTAAAATTAAAATATACCCGAGCGCCAATTAACTTAACGCTGGACCCGGACCCAACTAAACTTAACGGCCATGACCCACAGGACTTTGAACCCGGACCACTAACCCGACCCCCACGGAACCCACTTGGAACCCGTTAGAACCCTGTCGCCCCCCATTCACGTTCTGGCTGCGGCCGTGAGCAGCAGCCGTTCCGTCAGGCTGTCTTCCGGCTTGCTCTGGCGCGCGCCCTGGCCGAGGCGCTACCGTCCCCAGACGTAGCCCACGTCTGGGCGGACCTAAGCCTGCACCAGCCCTCAGCCCCCCTGCAGCCCAAACCGCCGAGGCCGAAGGCCCTACCCGAAGACCCTAGTCTGCGCGTCCAAGAACCCGATCGAGCCTAGCTTACTTCCTGGGACTCGTTTGGCATGAACCACTCGAGCCACTACGAGTCCAAACGACACACCCCCCCTCTCGACCTTGGGACCGACTTACCAGCAGTCCGGTATGGACCATGGCTAAGGAAAACGTGAGGTATGATCAAGACAATCACAAGAACAAACGCATAAAACCTTAACCCATCTCGTTTTTCCTGAAAATTTTTGAAGAGGACTGATGCACACGCACACACCCCCATGCACTCGTATATTGCATGAAAAAAAAAAAGAAGGAATCAAGCCTTGGCACACCGTAACAGGATGAATAAGGGGCGAGCGTAGAACGAATCCGGGACGACGGGACGTTGACAACTTGCTTTGGACCTTCAAAAACGTGGCTATGGAGTCTTCGCATGGCTGTTGGAGTCGACGAAGAAGCTGATGGAGATGGGGGTGAGGCGGCTGATGGAAGAGTTTGGGCGAAGGGTATGGGTAGTTTTTATGGATTTAAAATTTTAAAATAGTGAATTACAACTACATAATTTACTTAATTAATATACCAAAATAATATAATATTAAAACTCCACTTAAAAGTTTTAAAATCTGATACTAAATCATCAATTCCCGAAATATAAAATTAATGTGAATTTTAAAAATACTGAAAAAGTCTATTATTTGGCTTATTTTTAATAAAAACTAGGACTCCTAAAATTATATAAAAATAACATACTAAAATATATTGAGGCGAATAATAAGTCAGAAATAAGTATTTTTTGGGTCTCTAAAAATGCTCATGAAATAAATTGGATTAGTGGAAAGCTGTCATCTGCGCCCGTGTCCACGTTCCGCGTCTGACGCGATCAAAAACAATAAATTTCCATTAATCGTGAAAATCACTAATTATGGGTATAAATGCTTAAAAATAACTTTATAAACATAGCACAAATAATTTCACATAATTATTTAACCCATAAATCTAAAATTTTAAATAAATAAATTTCCTAATTATGCATGCGAATTTACGTATTTAAAAATACCGGGTGTTACAATTTCACTCTCCGGGTTAAGTTTGTAGGAAAATGGGTTTTTGAAGAATGAATTACGGAGCAGCCTTAATCAAAAATTAAAATTTAGCTTTTGGGAGATCCAAATCAAATCTTCATTGTCCAAATTAAATTTCAAGATGTTTTGAAGATGTTGTCAAAATTTCAGCTCAATCCGACGGTTAGAACTCACGTTATGATTTTTTCAAGATAACTGCGCGCTGAAAACTGGGAGGCAGAACTTTTCAAGCCATGGCGTGATTTTTCCTGCGCCGTGGCGTGAACCGAGGATTTTGAAGAAGTGAAAACAGAACTTTTCACGCTATGGCGTGATTTTTCTGCGCCATGGCGCGACGCAGACTGAAAAAATATTAATTTTCTAACATTAAAAGTTGCGATTTTTTGGGGCTTTATTGGATGGGCTTTCAACCACATATAAAAGGGGACATATCAGACGTGAGAAAGGGTTCCGAAGTTCCACACATCAGAAACGCAAGGGAGGAGGCGGCCATCCAATGAGAAGAACGTGAAGAGGGAGGAAACTTGAAGAACTCAAGAATCGCAACACTAGTTTTCTCTTTTTTCTTTTATATTTGTTGGGATTTAAGGGATCCTACCCCCAAAACTTTGTTTTGATTTCTTCTTGAAGATTGAATTTGGTTTTTATGCATTCTTTATTATATTACTGTTTTTATTGATTATTTGGAGATTGATCAACTTCAAATTGATTTTATGTGTTATAATTGATACTGAAATAAGATTTTATAACATGATAGGGTAATATAGTCAATGGATCTACAACTTACATAGACATATGAGGTTGGATACATGTTGATAGTCATAGTCCAATAGGTCGAAAGCTAGAGGATTCCACAAATCGTAATGCAATTGCAATTGTTAAATAACACAAGGACACTTGGTTATTGCAATTTGTTAATTAGATTAATATAACTCGACAGAGTATATTGATAGATTAGGGAATTTCGTCAAAAGCATGACTTGAGAACTGAATTTCAATCATTAGAGAAGAAAAAAGGGTAGGTGAACCGAGATCCTAACAATCGTTTATTTATTTTCTGAATTTAATTTTATTATTTTGTTTTTTTTTTCATCTTTTATTTTAGTTTATTAATTTATTATCATGTTATCTTAATTAACTAAAGAATAATACTTGAGTAATTTTGTCAGACATCAATCTCTGTGGGACGATACTCGTACTTTGTCCACTATATTATTACTTGACTCGTGCACTTGCGATATATTCGAGCTTAATTGATATATATATATTTAGGTTGATTTTCAATGGTAGTATTTGCTCGACCACTTGTAAAGTTTAATATTCATTCATTTAACAAAACAAACTAACCAAATTAACAACAGAAATAACCATTCACAAATCATGTCTATATTATAAGAGACTTTGCATTTCTTCAAACAACTATATAATCATATATAAACTAAACATGGAAAGAAATTTTAAGACTCATCAGTACTTGTGTGTATAATCCCAAACAAAATTAACATATATATAATGAAAGTTCTAGAAAAAAAGTAATTAGAAATTTTCATCAAATCAAATTTCAATAATTAAAAAAATGTATGATTTTGATTAGACAAATTTTATTATTATGGAGATTAAAATGAAAAAAATAATAATTCTAGCTTGTATAGATAATGGTTTTTTTAAAGGTACTTTATTTTTGAAAAAAAAATCAAAATTAATTTAATTCAAAAATATTACAAAAATACCCCAAAACGCCATATCTTACCACAGACGCTGCTACCGCTGTCATAGTAAGTGAATCCTGACAGCACGGTACGGGCCGGAGATGTCTTTCTTTCTTTATTTTTTTGTATAAAAAATATTTATTTTTTATAATATGAATACTTGAAAAATATATAAGACTAATAAAAATATAAAAAATGAAAAAAATTGTATAAATATATAAGATATGTACAAAAATGTATGAAGATGCAATATATATTATATATATTTAAATAAATGCTTGTAATAATAATGTAAATTTTTAAAAAAAAATTAAAAAAATGCTTGTAATAATAATGTAAAATTAAAAAATATATATATATTTTTAAAAAATACTTGTAATAATAATGTAAAATTAAAAAAATATTTAAAAAAATAATAAAATCATATGTAATATGATATGTTTATTTAGGGTGTATATGTCAATTTGTAATTTTATACCTTAAACAAAAAGACAAAATCCAAAAAAAAAAGCATCAAATTTAAAATTCTTGCTTTTGGGTAAAAGTTGTAGAAGCTAAAGGAGAATTTAACATTCACAAACATTCAAAAACACTTCTATACAGCTAGAAGCTAAGAAGCACTTTGTAGAAGCCCTACCAAACACTACCAGAATTGTATACGAATTCCTTATTTGAAACATAAAAATAGAGAATTGTAAAAAAAAATTATTGATCTTGATTGAAATCATATAATCCATTCTCGGTCGATTCGATCTACACATACATTTGGTTTTTATTTGTGAATATAGATATCAAAATGGGCAGATTTAAATTCAGTCTCACGATATACATGATATCGTGTTCGAAGCGGATTTAGGGAGTGTTTGATAGAGTTTCTACAAAGTGTTTCTTAGCTTTTAGATGCATACAAGTGCTTATGAGTGCTTGTGAATGTTAAATTCTACTTTAGCTTCTAGAAATTTTAGCCAAAAACAAAAAGCTAAAATTTGATGTTATTTTTTTGCTTTTGATTTTTGTTTAAGGTATAAAATTACAAGTTGACATATATATCCTTAATAAACTTATAATATTATATATGCTTTTATTATTTTTTTAAATATTTTTTAATTTTAAATTATTATTAAAAGTATTTTTAAAAAAATATTTTTCTAAATTTACATTATTATTACAAGACTTTTTTTAAAAATATTTGTTAAAATTTTACATTATTATTACAAGCATTTCTTTAAATATATATATATATATATATATCATTTTTATACATTTTTGCACATATCTGGTATATTTATACAATTTTTTCATTTTTTATATTTTTATATTTATTAATCTTATATTTTTTTCAAGTATTCATCTTATAAAAAATAAAATATTTTTGATACAAAATTCATAATGTAAAATAATATATAAACTCATTTTTTATATTGTGAGTATAAAAAGTTAAATAATCAAATAAGAGTATGGTTGTCATTTAGTTAAAAAATTAAGTTTGGAAGTAATTATTCTTCAAACACTAAACTTTAGCTTGTATTAGTTTTCAACTTCTATTTTAAAACACTTTCTACTTTAGCTTCTCACAAACTTCAAAATATTCTCTACTAGAATCACTTTTAAATAAATAAAAAATTCTCCAAAACACTCTCTTATAGACTTCATCAAACAAAAAGCTGGATAGGTCTAGACCCATCAACGGATTTATAAAAATGTTCATGGTGGGTAATGGTTTCAAATTTCAATAGACCTCTCTTCATCACTATGTATATTAAATTATTAATTACAAATAATACGTGTATATTTTATATTATCTATACTAAACGTACGATATAATAGTGTATGAATTAATAACCAATTGAGTCGTTTTAGTGGATGAATAAATACGTCTCCTCTTAATTTTCTATTTAAATAAATTTATTTTTTTGACAAGATATTTAAATAAATTTATTATCTCTACTTACCATTTTGTTTTTCGATTTAAAAATATAAAAAATACTAATTTAGTTTTATATATGTATAATATAAGTTATTTAAGTACGCGATTTTTGCATGCATGCAGGGCTTTCTATATATTAATGAATGTCACGTTTAAAATTGATTCCCAATGTTTTCGGTTATTGTTGTTAATTTATTATTAAAACGTTGTGGTTTAGATTTATTTTTCATGAATATATTCATATTTTGATTTTTTTTTTATTGTTCATTTACTAGAATTAAAGTTGTGTTTAATGTGTAATGATTTTTTGTCCAACCTAGATCCATGACTTGCCACAGGGTCGAAAATGAGACAGACAAATCAGATCCTAGTTTTGGAAAAAGATCTCTGTTATGGAGATAGAAACAATATATGATACTGTTATGATTTCAATATTCCATGTATGTAATTAATTAATTATTTATTTATTTAATCCTGTGATATGAATTACATAATACTATTTAATGCACAGTATTTTGTGTTGTTTCTTTCTACGCAGCAGAGAACCCGGATCCTTTTTTTTAGCAGAGCACATCTTGTGAATATTGACCAAATCCGTCTCGTACCCGTGCCGTTGTGAACCCTAATGGTGAACCAAAATTGACCATTTAATTATCTCAAATATAATTTCAATTTAAGCACTCAAATTGAACCACCTAATCAAGACAATGTCAACATCAAGAATATCAAAGCACTAAAATATTCACCACAACTAAAACCACTGATTCTCACGAGTCACAAACCCAACCACATCACCTTTGCTTTATTGCTAGAAAAACGGACCACCAAACCAGTTCCCACATGTAGTACAGTCACACTATCTTCATATGGTTCTCTTGTTTTAGAAAAAAATTCCAATAACGAATGATACCAAAGCACACAAGTGCTACTATTTATTTGGGCTTATGTATATTGTCTATATTCTTGTCGTGAATAATTCACGATCGACATTTTCCATCTTGACCTCGATTAACTCGATTCACACGCTAGTTTAGCATCGAAATATCGAAATCGAGATTCCAAGGAGCTAGAACAATCTCAAAACAATGGGTTGAATATCGTCGCAGCTCGACTAAAAACCAGTTATGAACTAAAATGCTAACATACGTTGTTTCATCGTTTTTGCTTAAATATTCTGTGTGATGTATGCATGTGAGTGTGAAGTACGAGAGCAGGACAAAGAACTGGCTAACGTTAATTGCTGGTTATCGAATTAGCTCGAAATTTATCTAATGCATATGAATAAATATAATTTGCAGGTTGTAATTGGCACCAATTTTTTTAAAAAGAAAAACAAAAAACAGGACAAAGAGTAAAATATATTTAGGACCTGAACAAATTCATGCCTCGGTGGTCCACTTTTATGTTGTGTATTAACTGCAGATATATAGGCCGGCCATATTTCTGTCATAGCTTTTGAAATTATTGGACACAATTTAATGCCAGAATTATTTCAATGTATAAAAATCTATATAATATTTTGTATGGATTAAATCAATCAATCACTCATACAAAGAATGAAATTAAGAATGGAGGATAATTATTGAAATGATGATTATACCTTATATTTAATAATGTAATCTGTTCAATGACACGCAAGCTGCTAAGATAATATATAGAATTGTTTTATATATACATACTATTTTATATATTACTATTAAGATAATAGCTAATATTAAACGTGATATTTTGCTAATTAATTGGGACTATTTGCGAGATATTATTATGTAAAAAAACTTATATGAGACGGTATTATAAATTAATTTTGTGAAATGTATAGTTTTATCATATATATTAATGCAAAAATACTATTTTTTGGAGTCAAAAATATCATTTTTCATTTCGATTGGACCGTACTGTCCGTCTCACGGATATAAATCTTTGAAACTGTATAACAGAATATATATCAACTTTTGTAAAATGTATAACTTTATGGTGATTGATTTTTTTATTTTAAAAAAACAATTGATAATTGGCGTATATGAATATTTTATCTATACATTAATTTTATCCCATTACTGTTCTCTTAAAAATGTTGATTGCAAAAAAGTAGAAAATGAAATGAAAGAAAAAGGTTGGTGAAGACGTATGAAATAATTAAAGAAAATGAAAATTCTGCTCAAGTGCTTATCAACCAAGGGTAAAAATCAGAAAACCAATAATTTCCAGACTCCCAAGTCCCAACCACTTTCCACTATACTGTCTATTTATTAATTTGTGATAAATTATTTGTCTCACAATTTACTGTTGCATGCATTTTTTTTATTTTATTTTTAAAAAAAATATTCAAGTATATAAAGTCTATGAGTTAATTAAGATAGGAAATAAAATCGAGAAGATCAATAACGAAAAAAAATATATTTTTGTCACAAATATTAGAAAATCCTATTAATGATAGTATAAATAATTTGTCAAAATCTAGTATAGATGTATTTTCAATTCAATAATTAATTAATCTATCAACTGTTGGGAGAAAACCTCTATGTATATATAAATAAATAAAATAAATAGAAATGAAGGATATAATGTGTATAAATCTGGTCTAGATATTACATCAACCTAGCACGTAAAGTTAACAACTTTTATTAATTGTACTTGAATCATCAATCATAATCTTCAACATTTTAAAGGTAGATTTACGTAATATTGTAGGCGAACTGTCGGCATGCGCTCTCAAATCTCTTACGACTCTCTTCGATTCGAGTATTGAATTTGGTTCATTATAATTAGGAACAATGGTTTTTCGTGAAATATCATAAAATATTAGTTTTTTTCAAATTGATCGATCTCATTTATGATTTAGTACATGTTGCCCGCAGGGCATTACCCTGCGGGTGACGTGTAACCCCATGATTGGTCAAAATTAGTAAGATTCACACTCGGGGCCCACTAATTTTAACCAATCGATTCTGGTGCACCTCGTAAACCAATGTGACACTATACTTGCGAGTAGTAAAGTATCTCTACTTCAACCCTTCATCCGATATCTATGGCATTAAAAATAATTTATTATTCTTTTTAATGCTATATCACCATTATTTTATGGTGTGACCATGTTTTTATGTATAATTTATAATTTTATACATATACACACATAGTAGATTAATACCACATATTATATATTATTTATAAATCTATAGTACAATGCTAGCTTCTCGAAATTATTATTTTTTTGGTAATAATATCGTCTTCTTTTTCAGTCGAGGTCATAATTATTACATCTCGTCGTTTTCTCGCACTCGTCTCTATATTTCTCCCCGGTCTCATTTCTTATTTTTTTTTTTCTTTATTTTATTCTTTTTTTTATTTTTCCATCTTTTTAAGCTTTAATTGTATACTACTACAGGACTTCTTTTTTCCCGTTGTACCTGTTAATCCTCAAGGCCTCAACTACATTTCGAGGCCGAAAAATTACCTGCAAAACCCACGAAGAAAATGAAGGTTTGGATTGGCATGATTCTTCTCTTTCTGTTCGGATTCCTTCGTGGGCTTTCTTTTTCTTTTTCTTTTTCTTTTCTTTTTTTGGTTTTTGTCGTTTATTTTTTTGGTGCTCGGTTTCGTTGAGTTTTAAAGAATGGTTGTTCCCCATCTTAAGCTTGTTACTTTTTCGTTTATTTGATTGTCGATTATGTCATGCAGTGTTCGTTTCGTGGATTCCTTGACAACTATTTCGGGCGTCATTGTAAATCCCCTTGAGTCTACAGTATATTTTTGTCGTTTATATGTTGAGCGGTCGTGGAAAGTTATGAATTGTTATTTCTTGATTTCTTTTGTTTATTTGATATATTATTGTGGAGTTTTGCTGTTCGATCGTTCAAAAATTAAACGTGTTTGGCATCTTTTTTTTTTTTTTTCTGTTGTTATTTTGTTGCAGCAATTCGTGTTGTGGTGTGGATTTGGAAGGATTTGGACGACAAAGAGAAGGGCTTTGAAGGACTGTTTCCACTCTTGCAGGTATTTTGAAGGCCTTCTATATTTATAAAATCTTTACTTTATGGTAACATCTCCAATTCCAGTGGAAAGACTAAATTTTGTGCTTGCTACCAATTTTGTGTAACTAGTTATGCTTTTTATGTGCTATTGATCTAATTCACGATCTCTAAAACGTATAAAACACAGGACGCGATATATGTAAGACATTCAGCATTTTTTATGTCTGTAATGCGGGTTGGTGTAATTTGTAATTTTTTCTGGGTATTCGGAAGTGGGGAAAGTTAATTTTGTGTTTGAATAGTTTTTTTGAAGTTTACAATGATATGAACTTGTAGAATGCATATAAGATGCCACAAAGGATGGACCGGAATCGTTGCCCTGCCTTTTGGAGTAATATAGTGATGTAGATATAAATCCGTGTGTTTTGACATGCAACTCTCTAGGCATGTCTTTACTACTTTTTGTGATTCTTTATTTTCTTACATAGGCAATTGTTCATATAGCTCTTATCTGAAAAGGGGTCACTTTTTATTATGCTTTTTGTGTAGGTATCTTATATGAACTTATTGGGGAGTGATGTGTAATACGTCTTAGTCTGTATGAACAACCTTAATTTTGAGCCGTGGAAGTTAATTTGTATGGGATGATGCAAGATGCATAATTGGTGATCTCAACTTATGCTGCTATAGTCAGTATATAAATATTTCTATATATATCGATCACGAACTGGTTAATTTGCTCATACCACACTTTCAAGTTGGCTGTGCTGGCTTGCATTAATTACAGTTGGATGTCATCAGTTTGGCATACTGTTTTGCATGAAAAAAACCAATGTTGTACCTCCCCAATATTCCCATCGAAGGACATCAATCAGTTGCTAGGGTCGTAAAAAATGTTTTCACCGTCACGGTGTACGACATTGTCACCTTGTCATGAAATATAATGATGACTTGTAGTTTTGTCAAAGAGTTGTGATTTTAAAATTTTAAGTAACATGCTGTCGATTTTAAAATGTACTCTATCTTGCATGTGATACTCATTTGAAACTTTGGGAGCATCTTTGTTGTAGGCATTGATGAGATCAGTATCGACATAAAAGGGAAGAAACTAATGGTAATCGGGACTGTCGACCCCGTGACCGTCGTTAGCAAACTGCGCAAGAAGAATTGGCCGGCTGACATAATCTCGGTTGGTCCAGCGAAAGAACCGGAAAAAAAGCCAGAGGAGCCAAAGAAAGAAGAAGCTAAGAAAGAGGAGACAAAGGAAGAGGCCGCGAAGAAGGACGAGGCCAAGAAAGAGGATCCCAAGGATGAAGCAAAGAAAGACGAGCCCAAGAAGGAGGGCGAAAAGAAGGCTGAACCGCCGAACCGGTCCTCGGCACGATATTGCCGTATAGACCCTATTACCCCCCGATGAACACATACTACTATATGCAGCAGCATCGCAGTATGGAAGAGAATCCAAATGCTTGCATTATCTCGTAAGCGATCTTGCTTTTTGTATCGGGTTGATGCAACTACATGAGCTCATCAACTTAGTAATTTAAATTTCATCCACTGCATGTACTAATTAGAATTTGACTTTGGAGTGTGTATATATATTATAAATTTTTATTAAATTTTTCTTTGCTCGTCATTCTTGGTTTTCAGTATCGTTTTCTTATGCTTCGCTGGAAAGTCGATGTTGGCGCAATTCTTGTTTTCTTTCTTGATGGAGACAAATATTAATTAGGTGGTTTCTAATTGTTGCGCTATGAATACTTGTTATTATTGGCATTTTGCAAATGGAAGGAATACTTTCCATTTGTTTCCTTACGTGGACATATAATTTATTACGAATTAAAACAAAGAATATGTTTTTCTTGTGGGTGACTTATAATTGAGTCTCGAGTTTGAGATTTTATAATATACATTTTATGTGTACACTACTGATACAAGTGGGGATTTTCGCGTAATAAACACTTGAATAGATTTGAATTGCCTCCCCTATGTCCTTTTCATGAAACATGGCCCTCTTGCAAATTGACGTTACACGAAGGGTAACGTACAATTACAAAATGGTCGGTCTTGTAGGTCATACCCAAGATAAAAAGAAACTTGGTCGAGGTCCCCAAAAGATTTAAGGTTAAAAATGTTTTATTAGTTATTTATATATTTTATTTTTGTTCGCATTTTGTGAAAGATAATGACCTAAGATTCTCTTGCAATATTTATTAATATAATTGAAGGAGACAAGGCCGTCTAAATTTCAGAGTGACACATCATATCGAGTCAGTGACAAGATAGACCACCAATCTGTGAAGTCAATAGAAATAGTAAAAATATTACACACTAAAATTGTGTACTAATTAATTAATATAGAGTTGTGATATTATGTCTAATTATTACAGACACTTAAATGAACAACAATTTACGTAATATATTGTACATGTAGACGTGGTATTTTGTATATTTAATCAGTAATTAGCAAGTCAATTGATGTTTATTTATATATTTATGATAATTATCTATGATATCAAAACTCTCTTTTTTACATATGTTAGTTGCGAATCAAATGACTTTTTTTTTTATTAATTGTGTTAAAAATAAGAAAGTGATCTGTCACGTTTTCTTATTTTTGGATGAATTATCGCCCATTTGGCATGCGGCATGTAGTACTTTATGCAATTCATTAGCCTTTTTTTCATTATTTTTCTAAGTTTTGGTGTGTTCTTCCATCGCCCACTAAATTTAGTCAATGCCTAAATAATTAAGAACTTTCCCTTTTTATGGCCAACCACACAAGAAATTAGCACCCTTTATTACTTTTGGTTATTCAAAAAGGAGACCTTTTAATTTTTTAAATCACTGATTATTTATTTATTTAGTCATATATATTGTAAATCAACACAAAGCAATCTGCCTTTCATTGACGTACCATTTTAATCTTTTGATACGATGGTGATGCTCTACCAATTATCCTCGTTGTTGTCTGATCAGGTTAAAAATAAAATCTCAACCAATATAAATATAATATGATCAGCCTATTGAATTTTGACAATAATTAACTTTGTAGGGAAATTTTTATTTTACGATAAATATGCAGGACAAAAACTCTTGATGAATAAATTACTGTATAAAATGTTCGTGTATTTTTTGTATAAGATGTTAACACAAACATCTTTTATAAATACTCGGGACACAATTGATACATTTGAGATAAGCTTCAATTTTTAGAGTTATATATGCTTTTCGTTTAGAACATAACTTCAAGCCTTTATCCCAAGCAAATTTTCCAGTTTTTCATTTCATTATTATTTATCGTTCCTCTTGAATTTGAACAGTTGTTCATTGAATTTCACTGCCATTTTCATTCTGAATTCCTTGTTTTTAGAGTTCACATCGATTTATGAGACTATAACTAACTGTCAAATGTGAAATTCGCAGTCGTTTGATTTCTTAGAAATTAGATCTGCACATTCTAGTTTAATTAGGTGCATTGCACCTCCCACGCCCGAATCTTTTATTAGTAAACAAGAAATTATTGGGCTTTTCATGGGCTAAAATGGGTTTGCAAGGGCCGATGCCGGCTGAGCTGAAGAAGAACCCCATGCTTCGCCAGCCCAAAAATAAAATTTAAGAAGCCCTTTTAGTCGCAGCCCATTATTAATTAGAAATCTCCGATTCGTCGTCGTCCCAGTTCAACCTCATATTATTTGCACTCCAGGACAGATCCGATCACACCGTCTAGTGCGTGTCAGGGTGTGAACTCTCCGTTTATCCATCAAAATCTTCCACTCTTTAGAAAACCAAATTTTTTTTTGGAACTGGAAGAGTATAACAAATCAAGGAAATGGCATCACAATTTCTACATCATAAGGCCGAATCAGAACGCTTCCACAGATCGCCACCAATTATCCACTCGATCCCTGCAAAAATTATCACAAACCCATATCCTCCGCCCTTCTCAGCCGTCCGGCCTTGCTCCTCCTCCTCTCTCTGCTGGTAGTTATTGGCTGTGCTGTTTCCCTTATTTACAGGCGCCATTTAGCTTTTTATCATTGAATTCGAGCTCAAACTTGAAGTGGCACCAACTACACCTTGGCCGATTGCGGCTGCTCGAGTGGCAAAGGATAATACTTTGATCGTTTGTGCGGTGAGTGAGGCTTATTTTGCCGTTCTTGAGCAATTGGTTGAATAGCCCCAAATTGCGCAGCAGAGGCAGCAGGAGAAGGTTTTGTTGATTGCGGAGGATTACGCAACGCTTTACAAGGTTAATGAGCGGTGGCCTGGCATGCGGTTTTAGTGCCTCCTCCAGCGTTTGGAGGCGGCGGCTGCACATAAGTTTGGGTCGCAGGTATATGTTATTTATTTATTTTTCTGTTGAGCGATTTGGTGACAGATACACATTTCCTTTTGTGGAATAGCTTGTACATTATTTGTAAGATAACATTAACATGTGTCTGGTATCAGCTATAGGAGCTTAGAGGTTTTTGTATCCATTAATCTGAAAATTAATACAAAACGGCGCGATTCCTGTAAATGTATATTTAGGATTTTATAGTTGTTTTCAATCGTATAATGATATACTGATAATGGCTAAATTGTTATTGGGGGCTTATTGTTCATCAGTAGCTGACTGTGGTGACCTAGTGCAACTTGCGGCACATGCCTACGTCTTTGGCTGCTAATTGTTGATCATCTTTTGAATCATATTTTAACTTTCTTTAAAGCATTGCTAGAATTTGAGATGATATTTGATATGATGTTGCTGAATGGAGTTGCTGATAAACCCTTAGGGAAATAGTCATGGTTCATTTTACGAATGTGTATGGTCCGGTGAGGTCTTGGCATTCTTCAATCCTGAAGTGTTAATCTACAAGTTGGTTTCAAATAACTTTTAATTCAAGAAGCAAATATTTCGGAACAAAGTTAATTTGAACATACCTAGCTGCAATCCTTTGTAAGATGCCTTTCTGATTTTTGGTAGAAAAGTTACTGCTACAGCTTAATGTTTAACGTTGTGATGTGGTGTAAATACTTAAGAGATGGATGCTATAGGATTGTTGTTATAAGCTTTTTTCTACAAAATGTTTGTCTATTTCTAGTGAGCAACTTCCAGATGTGACAGTGGTTTCTCACTTTCCTTGTTGATAATCCCTGTTTTATTTCATGTTTTCAGGGCTTCTTTAATTTTACCGCCAGAAGGCCCCAACATCTTTCTACCATAATTCTGGAGCTTGGCTATAATGATTACATGTAACAATGATGTTGACATGGTCCTGGCTGGCAGATCCCTCTTCCTTATCTGATAAAGGCGAGACATGACGTGTATTTCACAGATGACATGGCCTTATGTAAAGTATACTAGAAGATGATATGCCATAATTCCAAATGGATTAATTTTATTAATTGCCAATCGAGTCTGTAACTCAAAGACTGGCTCAATTGAAATCGCAACATATGATCGTATAGAGTAGAATTGTTCTTTCCATGAATTTTTACTAGGCCCCTTTTTAATGTCAGGTTGAAAGCCTCTGAATACACTCTCATGTGATTTACCACCTCCAGGAAAAAAGGGCCGGACTTACATTTGCAGCTGCATGGAATCTATCTGCGTGCCCACCAGTGGAGCTTAAAGGCTTAGTTATGGAAAATAGGTGGAATTGGAAGAAACTTCAGGCTCCAACCTTGGTCTAGTAGCCCAAGAAAGCTAACGACCAACCTGCCTTTAATTGGGCCTTGAATAAAACTGCCGAGCAGGTATGCATATATTGGGATCAGCTATCTATGTAGGTCATGTCCCCTGCTCTAAGTTCCTTATTTTACTTGTGCATTATATCTGTAGATATCACTTTATAGGTGTGGACTTGTACCTGCTTCCCCAACATGGCTTTCCCTACTGGAGGTTTATATTTCAAGAAAAACAAGGACTTGGGGTACGAGTAAACCAAGGGGATGCATGTTATCATCCATAACAACTATATCAGTTTGGTTTTTGACAAAGTAAGATAAAGCGATTTCAAGATTATGGCCTTTGGTTTGGTGGGCAATGTATCATGCTTCCCGAGTCTCCACTTGGCAGACTATATTGAGTTGGAGGATGCGTTTCAGTTCAACGGAACTCTCTTTCTCAACTTTGGGAAATTCCAACACCAAGTCTGAAGGAACTTCCAAATTCAAACGCAAGTGGTTCATCAGTCAAGTCAACCAACATGAGATTTAATCTGATTTTTCGCTTCCATTTTTTGGGTTGACGGGATTCAATTGTTTCAACATTTCTTAAGGCCATCGGCTGTCGAGTTTTATCTCTGCATTTTGGCATCGACTACTGCCAATAGATGTTGGAGGCGTTGAGAGAGAGATTTTACATTCGTCATCACTGCACCACACCGCTGTGGATATAATCGCTCCTGGAGACACCTATAAATTTGGTATGTGGTGGTGTTGTCGTTCTACATGAGCTCACAAGTTTTGTTGGTTTATGGATAAGTGCAACTGAAGTAGTAATTCTGGACAAAAGGTTGTGATTTGCTGAATCCCCACTGTCTAGTTATATACTTGTCCATCTATTTGTTGTTAAAAACAAAACTTGAAACACAATATTTTATTGTTATTTGTTATAAAAATAAAAATCACTCATGCAAGATCAAGACAAGATACTTTTCTGCAATTGGTCTAAATGGCATATTACATAATAAAAAAAATATAAAAGAAGGGGAGGAAGATAAATCAGAAATCTATTAAATATTTTGTTGTAAGAAATAAATACTAAAAATATTTATAATTAATTGAATAATAAAGTTATAACACAAAATATATAAACTTTACCAAAATATCAAATAATTTATTTTTCAAAAGATCGGTATGATATGAATAGGGTTTTTTTTTAAAAAAAAAATAATATAAAAAAATAAAAGATTTATAAAAATAAAACATTTGTTTAAAATGTTTTAAAACAAATATAACTATCTGGGTCTGAAAGTCCTTCGATTTGGTAGCGTTCAACCTATTTTAACGTATTTTATCCTAATCATAAATCAAATGTCTCATGATTTGCCACATCAACAATATCTTAATTAATTATGTTTCTGTTTAGAGTAGAGATATTGAAATCCCAATCGAAAAAAACAAAAAAATTTGATTTTTTTTTGGGAAATTTGGGGGGGTTTAAAAGGGTAATACTCATAGCCCCGATTCAATCATTAGCCTCTGCCAACATAGCACGGGCTCTGAATTTTTATTTTTTATTTTTTTAATTAAAAAGTTTTATTTCCTAAAAAACATCATTTAATTTTTTCTTGGTCCCATTGGCCATGGAATTTTTTCGATAAAAACTACGGCATAAGAATAATTCCCTACCAATCTCAATCCTTCTCGAATCCTATATCTCATTCTCGTCTCAAAATTATCCGGATTCGAAATTTTTTCGACCCAGATGTTTTTTTTCCTGGGATTTTTTTCTAATTAGGGATCGGGGAAAATATTAAATCATTTCCCTGATGGGATTCCCGACCCATCTTTGAAATTAATATTATAATATATTTTATTAATAATTTGTATTAGATAGATTGGACAAAATATTATTTGGCAATGGCCTATATAATAATTAATTGTGGATTTAATTCGTTTCAATTGAATAGTATAATCGTGAAATGACATTTTATTTTTCGCGTATTGTTATTTAAAAACTAAAAATTATTACTTGTATAATTTTATTAATCTTTTAATTACAAAATTGTTAGAATAAGATATGTAGTTTTTTCTCCGCATATATTTAAACAAAAATTTATATAGTAATTTGCTTCATGAATATTTAATTATTAACTTATGTGATGTACAGTATGTCGTCATTCTTTTATACAAAATCTTTGGAAATATTATTCACAATATTTTAATATTATATGTTTGAAGTTGAAATTTTCTTTTTTCTTGAAATATTAATATTTCGAAGTAGTATTTTATTTCTAAAAAAAAAAAAATAAAAAATTATTGTTTTGGGGTTTGTTTACGAATAAAATTTTTAAAAATGTCGGAATAATTCTCGTCCCGATTCGACGGGAGCCTCTCGATAATATTTGAGTTTCTGAAATGATATACGATTACGAGATCGGAAGACAAACTCCTTTCCCCCGATTATTTTCGAAATAGGGATTGGAAAGGAGGATTACGGGACGAGTCCCAACCCGGATCTCAATCCTAATAAAAAAACTAAAAAAGAATAAGGATAAAGAGGAAAAAAAAACCCCACATAAAACATTGATTCTATTGTGTTTGTGTATTTCGATTTATATATTAATATTTTAATTTTTTCACGCTTTTGTGTACATTTAACATATTTTTTCTCAAATTTATTTTATAATTGTAATCATATATTTCAACTTTATTTCAAGTTATTACCCAAGTCGTTAACTTTGTAATTTAATATCGTATTTACACTTAGGGTGTCAATTTGGGTGGTCGGGTCAGGTTGGCGAAAATTGTTTAAAAAATTTCTTAACTTGAACCCAGTTAACAAGTAAAAATTGTTTTTTCTCTGTTTTTATCGGAAAAGCGGCTAGACAATGGGTAGTAAAAAAATTAAATTGATAATTAAAATTTATTGTTAGGGAGAACAAAACTTTTAAATTAAAATTAAAAAAGGAATCTGTTGAATCCGGGACTGGATTGTTTATTTTTAAAAACATTTAACTAATGGTTTTAATTTTTATAAATCTTGACAAGAATCAGTTGTAGATCAATTTCAAAAAAATTTTGATATTTCGTGGCGGCCTTCAACTCCAATTTCTTGAAGAAGTCGTTGCCGCATAAAAATCAATGGATCTAGAACCTATGAAAAATTAAAGGCGCTGATGAGTTTCATGGCGGAGTTTTGGTGAAGCCGTGTACAGTTTTATAGTTGTCGTCACTGCTTCGACAGCATTCCGGGGACACCTGCAGAAGTTGTTCTCTAGTTGGCGGAGAGAATATCATCGTGAGAATTAGAGAGGTTTTGGACAATAGTACTGTTTTTTCTGTTGTTTTTTTTCTACTTATTTTTAGAGATACCGATTTTGAATTCGTTTGTTGATATATTCACGATAAAATGTTTTTCATGCATCTATAAATTTTGGGTTTCTTGAATTCACTCTTATTGAAATCTTTATGAATTCTTTTGTTGATATATTAACGATAAAATTCTCAACCCGCAGCCTGTTTGGGTTGACCCATTTAGACCCATCTCCAAACGGGCCTACTTGTCACAGACTTAATATAAGATCACCGCTGATCACACGTGGTTTGCCTCTCGCGAGTACTAGCTAAGCAGCCTTTATTGCGCAAGGTGTGTAAGTATTTTAGTACGAACACGCGAGTTTGGAAAATGCTTTGTATTTTTTTTTTTCTAATTTGATGATTTACAAATGAGGGTTTCACTTTTTTATATAGTAGTGACTTCTACAATATATATATACAAGTCCATTCCAAAGAGTTCTACACAAGTCTATAACATGACTAATGTATAGAATTATAGAATTTATATAACCTCTACCATACACTATGCTCCGAAAGTCTTCCAGAATACGCATGAAGGTGTCTATGCGTGACACTGTGCTTTCGGTCCCAGATTGTTACTCCTTTCATCCCAATTATAATGTCCACGATTCTTTTTTTGTTTGTCCCACATATTAGGGGTGAACAAAATATTGGTTTAACCGAAATAACCGACTGAACCGAATTAAATTGGAAATTCGGTTCGGTTTAATCGATCGTTTTTTTTTTTTCAAAAATATCGCTCAATTCGATTTAGGTCGATTCGGTTTTCGGTTTTGAATTTTAAAACTCGGTTTAAACCAATTAAACCGATTTTAATATATATATATATATTTTAAAAATTATTATTCGGCCTGATTTATTTTTTGAATTCAGATTATTTATATTGAGCTTTAATCAACATCTCCAAAGAATTCAGATTATTTATATTGGGCTTTAATCAACATGTCCAAAACCCAAAAAGACAACTCATTTGTTGCCCTACCCAACTCCAACTGCATCTTGGGCCCCGACGTCGTCTTATTCTCTTTTGTGTCATCTTCTTCTTTCTCTCAAATTTGTCTGCGTTCGAGCCTCGAGGAGTCTAGCCACGACTTCTTCCTCTTTGAACCAAAATGAACTAAAAAGGTTAGAGGCAAATCGGTTTTTGTTTTTCGAAAATAGGAATATCTGTTTTTGCTTTTTGATCTAACCAACTGTATCTTCTCAATTTAGGTCATGATGCGTGACTTATCCCCAGTGACATTATTGATTTGTGGAACTCTTAATTGTGAGACTTTGTCGAAGCATCAATAATTTGTTAGGAATGGATTTGAGGATTACTTTGGATATTCAATTTTTTTTTATTTTTTTTAAATAATCGATGTTTAATCGGTTCGGTTAACTTGGTTTTTATGCTAAAGATCGGTCGGTTCGGTTGTTCGAAAAAAGATTTTGGTCGGTTCAGTTTGTTAATTTTCGGTTCGGTTTTGATCGATTGCACATCCCTACCAAATATATAGGCATATATTATATTTAGCAATATTTTTTATACTTCTTTACTATATATAATCCTATTAACTAAATTTTGAAAATTGTGCAATCATTTTTTAATATATTAAATAGAAATAAAATAGAAAGTTTATATAAAATTTACTTTCACAATAAATTTTTCTTTAATTGTGTGAAAATAAAATAGGACAATATAATGGAACGTAAGTTTATTTTAAAAAAATTTAACAAATGTTTATTTTTATAAATCTTTTATATTTTTATATTATTTTTTTTAAAAAAAACCTGTAAAGGTGGTCCCCTGCTTTTAATTGTTGAATTTATAATAAAATCTTTGTGATTATAAATTATCCAAAAAGCAAACTTATCCAATACAAAATTCTTCTCCTACCCAATTTCGAAGAATGATTCGTCCACCTCTTCTCTCGCTCACATTTGGTATTTAGAATTATCGATCTTTAAAGCTTGAAGGGAAGAAAATGCTCATCTTTTGAAAATTATCGCGCAGATTTGGATTTATTTCCTTTTCCTGATATAAAAAAATGGCGCTTCTGATCCCCTATCCGGAGATGTTTTCATCTCTTGGAATCAGCCGAGAAAATCAATCATCAATTGGTCAGAGTATCAAGAGTAGGAATTCTGGGATTAGGGTCTTTTCTAGTGTTAGAGATTTGGAAAAGGGTTCTGCTCAGGTTTTGAATTTGAGGGGTAATTACCAGGATAGTGTTGGGTGGTTGCACGGAATTTTCTCCTCTCAGGTGAAGCAGAGTGAAACCGCGCCTATTCCTTCAAGGAAGAATGAGGATGAGGAAGAAGAGAGGCGGAACTATTATGTCAATATGGGTTATGCTATTCGGACCCTTCGAGAGGAGTTTCCGGAGCTTTTCCACAAAGAGCTCAGCTTTGATATCTACAGGTTTGACGTTGAAGAAACTTCTTCATGCCTTTTTGTTTGGGGCAAAAAAATGCATAATCGATTAGTTTGATGCTCATGATGGCCATCTGTTTGTCTGTTCTCTGGTTTATTCTCTGTTGATGTTGAAAGCTGTATAAGTTTCGTATTGATCAGTTTTTTGTGGCCAATTTGGCTTATTTTTGAGAATTTATTGCTTAATGCATGATCGAGGTATAATTAAGGGAACAATCCGCTTTTATTTCCTTCGATTTAGGTTTGGAATTGATCTGCAATACTTTGATATCCATGTATCTCTCCTGTCATGTAGCTTGGGTGGTCAAGTACACTGGTATGGATGAGGAGTGATAAAAGAAAGATGATTGGCCATATAGAACGTCTGTCAGTCTTGATTAGTTGGTTTCCTATAACTTAGGTCCTGCGATAAAGGATTTTATAAAATTCACTAGCTTATTGATTGTATATGTTGATTTGCCATATGTGCGCATCTTGAAAGTTTTTGATCGACTTCTTATAGTATAGTATCCCCCTCAAATCAAAACACCAATGTATATGGAGCAGACGTTTCATAAGTTTATTCTGCTCGGAGTGTATAGAAGGGCTTATGATTAGAAATGTGAATGTGTTTTTCTCTATTATTATTTAATCGAACTTTATAATTTCATGAGAGTTGTGACACTTTGTCTCTCACTGTGAATGCAAAAAGGACAATATTAACTTCTCTAATTCTTCACTCTTCTTTTTCATGGCATAGGGATGATATTGTGTTCAAAGATCCATACAACACTTTTGCTGGTATAGAAAACTACAAGTCCATCTTCTGGTCGTTGAGATTTTATGGAGGCATCCTTTTTCAAAACCTTGTGGGTTGACATTGTTAGTGTCTGGCAGCCATCGGAGAACATGATAATGGTTCGTTGGATTGTTCATGGCATCCCACGAATTCCATGGGAGAGCCGTAGCCGGTTTGATGGGACCTCAGAGTACAAGCTAGACAAAAATGGGAAGATCTATGAGCACAGAGTTCACAATATTGCTCTAAATGGACCCCATAAATTTCAAGTGTTAGGGGTGGAGCAGATGATTCAGACAATAGGCTGCCCCTCCACCCCAAAGCCTACTTATTTTGAATTTTCATCCACCTTGATGAAAAAATGTGCTATTATTACTGAAATTTCCGGTGAGTAAGTGTTACTTCGAAAGATCATGAGAAACATAGCGCTTGTCTGTCTTACAGGAGTTTTGGTCAGTATTACAGTAGAAGAAATTGAACTTTCCAACTTTCATCTTCTCGAGCGCTAATTCGAGCTGGGATTATATATGGGATATGTTGTGCCTATGTGGTGGATGTTGACCCTTGTGTTAATCGTGTCCTCCAGCTTATCTTGAGATGCCTTCTTTCCAAAGCATTGTGCTCTGGGATTTCAAAATGTATCAAATTTTGTATGATGCTGACACAGTTCGAGTTTAAAAACTCAGGCATCTGTCAATAATAAACTATGCAATGTAAATTCCCTGAATGGCATATGAGCTGAGTAAATACTAAGGTCCTGTTCTTAGCTTCCTTGGCTTATATCTTCTCAACAATGCCTGTCTTGAGCAAAATAAATTATGGATTTCATGCTTTAGGACACACTTCTAACTTTCTAATTGTTTCACTTTGTTTTATAAGTTGAATATCAAAAATAAAAATCCTGCGAATTTTGGATGCCACTTTTTTTAGTTTTTTTTTGCGGGCTCCGTAAAATTGTGCACCCAGGTTCCGAAACCTGGCGAGCCCGTGGATAAAATCATTGGGGAACACAAACTTTGGTGCATCGTGTACCTTCATCAGGAAGCAGCAATCTTGGCGAAGTTCATAAACTCAAAAACCTTTCTAAGAACACTTCAAATACAGGGATTAGACATAAGATGAACCGCATGATATTAATAATTCACTTTCTATTATAAACTAATAAATATTTGTTTTATGATTATAAATAGTTTCCAAGGTACGTTATACTATTATCCTTTAAGATAATATACTCCTTCACCCAGGCCTGTGTCTGAGCCTACCACTTCTAACTCGGTCTGGTATGGGCATCTGGTATATGTTTAGTAGCAAGAACACTTGTAGGCTTGTACATTTAAAAACTCCTCATTTCATTTTCAAAAAAGTAAAATTGGATGGGCTAGTTCCTGTCAACCTCTGCTTATCTAAATACCTCGACTCCAAATTTTTAGCCGGCCCTCATTTTTTTAATAAAAAAATTATTTGAGGTGAAGAATCTTGCGGTTAGATGTAGCGAAAATTGAAGTCTGATAGCTGTTGTGGATATGTTGAATTACTCGTAATTATTATTATTTTTAATCAGAATCATGATCATTCAAATCAATTTGAATGTAACAAAACAAACAGCAGCTAAAAGACACACACACTTTTATAACACGAAAGGTTTAGTTTTTTCTGAACTCCGTGTGCATTAAAAATACGTGACCTTTCAGCCACGCATACAACCAGAAAGGCACAAAAATATGTGACAAAATATCGGCTAATCATACATTAACTCTTGCACTATAAGAAGCATGCACTGCTACAATAGTTTTGCACCAGAGAAACTCAACAAATCTACTGAGTTTGAATCCAAAGATCGATACCTTTTTATGGCTTCCAAGAAATCTACCATCTCTACTTTTCTTGCACTGCTGATGCTAATGCTAGTGGCAGGCTCGGAAGCCGGAAGAATCGCGATATACTGGGGTCAAAACGGGAACGAAGGCACACTCGCTGATACCTGTGCCACTGGAAACTATGAATATGTGATCTTAGCTTTTCTTGCATCATTCGGAAACGGACAGAAACCAATGCTCAATCTTGCCGGTCATTGTGATCCTTACAGCAACGGATGCACGGGTTTAAGTTCGGATATTAAATCATGTCAAGCAAAAGGAATCAAAGTTCTGCTGTCTATCGGAGGAGGAGCCGGTGGATACTCTCTTGTTTCCTCCGGGGACGCGAGGCAACTTGCTACATACCTTTGGAACAGCTTTTTAGGTGGAAAATCAACGTCCCGGCCTCTTGGTGGGGCTGTTTTGGATGGAGTTGACTTCGATATCGAAGCTGGAACAGGCCAGCATTGGGATGAACTTGCAAGATATCTTTCAAGCTATAGCAAGAGAGGCAAGAAAGTGCACTTGACCGCAGCTCCACAGTGCCCGTTTCCTGATCAATGGGTGGGAGGAGCTTTGAAGACTGGCCTATTCGACTACGTTTGGGTTCAGTTCTACAACAATCCTCCTTGCCAGTTCAATCCTCTAAATGCTACAAGTTTTCAAGAATCTTGGAATATATGGACTTCTTCTATTCCTGCAACCAAGATCTTCTTGGGCTTACCCGCAGCACCTGATGCAGCTGGAACCGGATTCGTCCCTGTTTCCGAACTGATCTCGAAAGTGCTTCCCAAGATTAAAGGGTCCAAAAAGTATGGAGGAGTGATGCTTTGGTCCAAATACTATGATGATGAAAGTGGTTACAGCTCTTCTATCAAAAGCCATGTCTAGAATATGTAGATATGTATGTTGTGAACCAGTTAGAGTTGTGTTACTCTGCTTGTATGATCTTGTTTGCACATTTGATATTTAAAGTTTTTATTGCTTTTTATTTGTGCTTGTTATTTTTACAAAAAACGATATATGAATAATCTCAAGGAGCTAAAAGAATAAAAAAGCATGAGAAATATAAAATACCATGGTCTCCCAAAGTTATGTAATTATAAAATTTTGAGTGACAGATATATGAGTAATTCAACATTAGTTAATGCTCTCCAAATCGAATCAAGTACACTAGATATTGTATCAGCAATTGGATATTATTAATTCTAAATTGACTATATTATTTATAGCTTCAAACGAACACGAGTTCATTAATTTAGATACTATTAGACTCATAAGAAAATGATGAAAGATAAAACGATAGACTAAAATGATAACTAATATATTTTACTCCGAAACACTTGCGATTAAACATGAATCCTACATCCTTTTAACATATAATCCTGCCTTAAAAAGAATTTTTTAAAAAAAATAAAAAGAAAAATAAAAAAGAGGTATTTCTAAGAGTGTGGAAATGGAAATTGATTGCTGACTGCTGACCGTTATCCATAAAAATAATTTTTTTAAAAAAAATAAAAGAAAAAGGAAAAAAGATATTGTTGAACGTTAATGGGCTGGGAGCTGGAATCGAGCCCAATTTTCAAAAACTGAAGCCCAAAGAATTGGTAATTACTGCTATTGGATTACCGATTACGTCGCCTGGCCCGTTCAATTTTATTTTTCCTTTTCCTTTATTGTTATTAATTTTTTTTTCCTTTATTGTTATTATTATTATTATTATTATTTTTCACGTAGGCGTTAGGCAACCTATTTAGTTCACATTTTTATCAGATCTACCGTAAGATTAAAAACCCCAAATCTAATTCATTTCAATTTCCAAGTTTTTCCCTCAATCGATCTTCACAATTCTCTTTGAGTTCAAATCCGAGAAGATATCACCAAGAAACATTCAGATATATATGCAGGAATAATACAGAAAGGCATTTTGCCGCGTATAATTTGATGCCATGTGGAGTTCTGTAGCCACTTTAAAGGAAAGTTTGAGTAAAATTGCGCTAGATGTTCACGATGAGGACGATGATGAGCTCTCCTTGTGTACTCCTCCCCGGGAGCGATCGGAAAACAGCAATGGAGTCTCTGAGCGGCGAATTTCTCGCAATTTTGATCGTTCGCCGATGCATTCACCAATCACCAATGGCTTTGACTCCCCTTATGATCATGAGGTATTCGCGAGTTATTTGTGCTGTATTTGTTTTGATTTCGCGAGGTAGTGTGTTTTCTCCGACTATTTTTTGAATATATTTTTAGTTGGAATTATTTACCGTACTTATTATTTTTCTTCTCCATCTGACAATTAATCTGGTTTGAATTATCATTTTTAGGCTTGATTTTGGGTGAGGTTTGATACTTTGATTGTTTATGGAAAAATCTATCTATGCTAAAACCTACCATGATCTAGAAATGAAGATCGTATCATCAAAATTTCCTGAATGTGATTTTCATTTGTGAAGAATAGGATACAAGTTGTAGTCGTGCGCTTGAACATATGCACATTTCGTAGTGCAGTTTCCTAAGTCCTAACCTAACTTGCATGAAATGATTTCTGATTGCACTTGAACATATGCACATTTCGTAGTGCAGTTCCTAAGTCCTAACCTAACTTGCATGAAATGATTTCTGATTTTCTTCTAATAGATTATACTTTTGCACAATACTTTTAGCCGAATTGTTATTAATTTTGATAGAGGTGGGGTGGGGGTGGGGGTGGGGGTGGGGGTGGGGATAATTTTATTACTTTTGCCTTGAATTATTTTGTTCCAATCTATACAGAGCGATTTGTAGCTTCATCCGGCATATGGTGTGACCAGCTGTGATCATAGATACATTTTTTTTCTCTTGCAGATTGAACGATACAAATCAGATATTAAAAGACTTAAGGAATCTGAGGCAGAAATCAAAGCTTTATCAGTTAATTATGCGGCTTTATTGAAGGAAAAAGAGGTTGTTTGTTTTCCCCTTACAGTACTTACTTCTTTTGCTAAATAGGTTGAACTAAAGAATTTTTTATAAGAGTAAAACATTAAAGGATTTCTTCCTTTCTATGGTACTTTTTTACTTTTAAAATCTAACTCTGACTCTTAAGTTACAGGATCAAATTTCAAGGCTGACTGAAGAAAATGGCTCATTGAAACAAAATCTCCTTACTACAAACAGTGCTCTAAATGCGGCCAAAACTGTGCATAAGGTACACATAAAAGATTTAAAGACACTTTGAGACAGAAATATGTTAGAGGATTTGGATTTTGGTCTTAGATGAATGTAAATTAAGTGTTGGATTTACTTATCACGAAAAATGTAAGATGTGAATATGCAATTAAGGATCTTAAATTCTTTGAGGAGGTATATACTTCAGTCGTAGTACACATTTTTAGTTTCAACTGTGAACTCAATTTGGTCATGGAAAGCAGTTTCATGGAGTTTTGAAGTATAAGATTGATTACCTTGGTGGAGGTGACTGGAGGAGAGGCTGGCTAATACTGATATGGAAGAGGGATATGGAATGTAAACAGTGAAGCTGATGCAATTCTGAATTGTGTTTTATTGATAAGTTATAATGCTTTGGACATTGGCTCCGTTAGAATAAGTAGATTTGATAAATGGCCTTCTGTTTGATAAATGAAATTGTAAACATTTTGTCGCAAATTTCTTGGTCTAAGCTATTTGGCAAATGAAGATTTACCTTCTATAAGCTGATGCCTACTTATTTTTTCAGGGGAATGGCGATCTTTCTTCTAATCGCCATAATAAAGCTGCAGCAAAGATCCGTTCTGTTGGAAGCTCACAAATCAATGGTGTTGTTCCAAAACAGGATGGACAAAGCAATGGAACCTCTTCAACAGATGCAAAAGTAAGAGAAAAATGTTCTTTTCCAGATATAGAAGCCTTGGTCTTTCGTGGGGTGGAGCAGCGTTTGCTTTTCTATTCATGTAGAAGTCATTTTGTTTCAGAGAAATGGCCGAATCTTTACTTCATCCATGTTCTGATTCTTGTCTTCACTAATGCATATGATTTTTCTACATTGTTGTTTTTCTATGCACGTGGAATTGAAACTGGAAAGCCTAGTCTTGTTCCTCATCAAAAAATTTGTCCCATTCTACAATTGATAGTTTCCACATTCCATCTTCCAACTGTGTGTGGACTTGATAATAGCTGTATTAATGCCTTCTAGGAACTCACAGATATGATGGAAGAAAATATGGCAGTGATGAAAGCAACTCATGAAACACAAATGAAACAACTGATGGCACAACTTGAGAAAGAACACGACAAATTGGCAAGTTTGCAGTTAATGTTACAAGGTATTTTTGAACTCTTTAAAGATCCAGCTCTGCTTCTATGTCAGCTTTATTTAGTTGATGTATTTCATCAATTCTCAGATGAGAAGAAGTTGAACGGATATGTTCGGCAAGATCTGAGCTCATTAAAAAGGCAAAATGATGAAGTGAGTTCCTTGGTGTTCAACAGAATTTGTAGAGGTTTCTTCATGTTTTAGGTAAATTTGGGAATTATTATGTTGTTGATACTGATATACAGCTATTTTTTACTCCTCATCTCTAGATGTCAAAAGAGTTGAACAACGCACATGAAGAGCTGAACCGGAAGATATCAGAGATAGGACGATTGGAAATGGAGTTGCATAGAAGTGACACAGAAGAAATCAATGACACAGTAGAGAAATTGAAAACAGTCATTTCCTCTTTAGAGAATGAAAAGATTATTATAAAGGTCAATATCTTACCATTTCTATTTTGTGCGCGCTTTGTGTGTTCAATACATGTATATGTGCCTATTTATGCTTCATGCGTGTACATATGTATATATTCGTATGCGTCATGCACCGTGGATGTAATATCTTTTTTCACTACAGAAAGAAAAAGATGAGTTAGAGGCCGCTTTAAAGGCAAATCATTCTTCTCTGTTGCACCAAAACATACCTGGTGTTATAGACTCTTCAAATAAGCATTCCAGTAGCTCGAATGAGGTGGGTCATATTTTCCTTTTCCGATGTTGATTATGATCTATTTTCCATTTTTCTTTTTAAGTTGGCTCATATCCCGTACTTCAATTCATTTAGCTTCTTTAGAGGGATTAGTATTTGAGCATTTACTTTCACTGCACTGCATTTCTCGTGGTGTGCATTCATACTCTTTAATATTTTTGCACTTTAGTCTAAGAGGTAATACACGGCAGGCACTTTCCCACAAGGAAGAAATAGTGCGATCTATGCAGAAGTTGGAGAACGACTTAAATGAAACACGCCGAGAAAAGGATAAAGCGGTAAAACATTTGAGACGACTTAAGCAGCACTTGCTGGAAAAGGTCTGGCGCTGTTCCGCGTCTCTTTTTTGGTGTACTGTTGTCTATCACAATATCAATGATATAAGTGCTTGTTTAAATTGAGTAATATAAAAAAATATCCACAGGAATCTGAGGAGTCAGAGAAGATGGATGAGGACAATAAAATCATTGTGGAACTGCGAGAAGCCAATGAATATCAAAGAGTTCAAATATTACAATTGGAGAAAGCTCTGAAACAGGCAGTTGGAAGTCAGGAAGAAATTAAAATGTCTAATATTAATGAACTTAAGAAGTCTAAGGAAACTATAGACGAGCTTAATAGAAAATTGACTAGCTTCAGGAGCACTGTAGATGCAAAGAATGTGGAAGTTCTGAATCTGCAAACTGCCCTTGGCCAGTATTATGCTGAAATTGAAGCTAAGGTAAAACTTTGTTTCCATCGTTGAAATTAGATGAGAAAGGCAAAGAATATGTGTATGACTGTGTGTACTTTATGTTTAGGAACGTCTTGGACAGGAGTTGTCCGTGGCCAAAGAAGAATCTGCTCGACTTTCCGAGATGTTGAAGGTGTGATTTCTCAACTTTATCACAGTTTTCAACATCAGCACACACCACACTTGTATCGAAGCTAATAATTTTTAAGTCGTGATGTATTTGAGCAACTTACAGTTCTATTTCATGTTTTTGTAAATGTGGTACACGACCGTGAGCTTTGATATTTTAAAGTTTGCCAGCTTTCTCATTCATGGTCAAGATCATGATCTGGCTGCTTAATAAGATGCATGTCCTTTTATATTGTTTCCAGTTCAACTTAAACCCTCATCTTTCCCTGCATCTGCTGTTAGGAAGCACACCAACAAACAGAAGCATCAAAAAGGGGGAAGGAAGAGATGTTAGGGAAGCTTTTGCAAGTTGAAAGAGTGGTTGAGGAAAGAAACAGAAGAGTTAAGAAGCTTGAGGAGGATAATGACAAACTGCGTCGAGCTCTTGAGCAAAGCATGACAAGGCTAAACCGAATGTCTGTGGACTCTGATTTTCTCGTTGACAGGTGAGAGAGCCTGATCTTTTCATTTCTTTTTATTCTAGGTGGACCAAATATGATCATTCTTTGTGACGCAGTCAGTATCTCTAGTCATGACTGATTTTTATGGTGTCGCTCTAAAAGGCAAAAGCTATCTACGTTAATGTCTGTGCGAGGACCATTAACCCAAATTGACTTCACTACTTGGTCATCATCTGTATCATATTATACCTTTACGGTTTCACGTGTAGGAAATCCAAAAAAAAAAAAGAAAAAAATTTAAAATAAAATAAATGAATTAAAAAAATAAAAAATAAAAGAATCCCCAAACAAATTTAAAAAGGAAAAAATAATAAGCAAAAGACGGAAGTTGAGGAAGTTGTAAGAAGCTTCTGAATATGCCCTTTCCGTGGGAAACAAGGCACCGAGGGTATCAAACTATCAATTAGAAAGCTGGCGATGTCATTTTTTTTTCGTTTTTTTTATCTTGGCAAAAAAATTTCTAATCTAATCCAGAATAAATTTGAACATGTTCTCTGGACTGTACCCAAACAGTTAGCATGTAAACTACCTCTTGGTTCTAGTATCAGCAACGTTAGAGGTAGTTGCGTCTACCATATGAACTTGTGCACTCCATCTAGAACTACAATGCACCATAGTGAAACTTCCTTGTACTATTTTGTTTTCGTTAAAGAATCTAGGAGATTGGGGGAAATATTGGGGCTTAGTTTTTCTTGCTCGTCTTGCCAACTGCCCTTCCTCTCCCCGATTGTTCAAATTTGAAAGCGTGGTTTGACTATTTTGTGGCTCTAAAATGACCTTGTTTGTATTATGCTGTCAGTTTTGTATGTATTTTCTTTTAAGACAGTCATGGATGCGTAGTTTCATTATCCATATGATATTTGAACTTAAATTAGCTCTAGTTGATATATATTCTAAAAGTTTTGCAGGAACTTTTCTTTGATTAGAAGGAACATAACAAGTGTTTTTATTGCCAGGCGCATTGTAATTAAATTACTGGTGACCTATTTCCAGAGAAATCACAGCAAAGAGGTACAGTAACTGATCTGGAGGATGTAGAAAGCTTTACTAAGGAACTAAAGCTACTTAAAAAATCTTTATAAGTATTTCGAGTAATCCTGTCTAGCTCTGTTAAGAATCTTAATACCTAATCAATCATTCATCTGAAAGCTCATGCCCATCTGATTCTGTATGTAGAGTATCTTATGGACAGTTTATATAATGAAGGAGCAAGAAGTACCTGTCTGGCATCCATGGTAACCTCTACTTACCCATTGTTTCAGGTTCTTGATCTCATGGTTCGCATGCTGGGTTTTCTGATGAAGACAAGCAAAGGATAGGCATTGCTCATCAAGGAGCTTGGCAAAGGTGTTAGTACGGGGTGTGTTGGGTTTTCCTGGTCGATTAGTTGGGGGCATCTTGGGTGGCAGCTCTGCTGAAGCTTCTACCGCTATGTCAGACGACCAGGTCTCTCTCACTGCTCCATTCTCTTGTGGTTTTTTATTCTCCTTTTGATACTGGTTAACACGCCTTATATAGTTTCCCCCATTTCATTCCATCCGAGAAACTAGCCTTCGTAGCTCTTCAATTAACATGAATTACTAAAATTTAAAAAATGGTGGGTTCTCCAATATTCTTCCACCAAATGCCTAAAATACTTTCTGGAAACTTTTATTCAGTCATTTGCCAGATCTATGGGTGGATTTTCTACTTAAAGAAAATGAAGAAAAAGAAAAAAGGGAGACTAACAATGGATCGAAGCGAGACCAACTCGAAGGAAGTCCTAAAGCCGCAGACACAGATTTAACTATCTTTACACCAACATTGGGAATTCCTCCAGATTGTCAAAGTACTGCTTACACCGAGCTACTTACATCAACCGCAAAACCAAAGCTGCTCCCTGCGATATCATGAAATTTTGCTTGCATCGTGAACCTTCTGATGTCGGAGTTTTCCACTGTTCCTCTCTACACCTCATCAGAATAATCAATTTTCAGAACTTAAGAATACCTCCAAGGTATTGATAATGAATGGAATTGTGACTGTTAAATACTCCAAAAAAGTATAGATTTTTGTTAATACCCCCTTGTTAGTTCGCCATATTTTTGTTTCTTTTCGATTCTTTGTGTCCCGGTCTGTTGATATTATTAAATAGATTGCATACCTATGTAATTTAGTCACATTAGGCACTGTAATATGTCTGCATTAGCAATTGCCGGCGGACCTGCTGGGTAAGGATATTTTGAAGCGGACTCTTGTCTCTTTGAATACCGTTTGTAAGGAATAAAATTTCAATACGTTGAGAATTTAATGTTGTCCCATCTTTGTAATTGATTTTCTTCGTGGCCTTGAAGTAACTTCCTTCGTTCGCTCGCCTATGTTTTTATGGACCTAAAAACTTTTTCCACGAATTTCCTAGTCGAAGTACAAAATATAGTTTTTACACATTCAAAAATTTTCGTGGAAAGGTTGAATTTGTCATCGCTAATTCAAAATAAAAGATATGCATGTAAATATGGAGGGAACGCTCTTACCTCAGTACTGTAATGTCACCGAAAACAAATCATCTTGACTAAACTTAAAACTTCATGTTGCTTGTTAAGTAACTTAAAGTGGGCAACAAGAAAAGGCATTTGCAAATAGTATTGTGTTCCAAAAGAGAGAAAGCAGTAGCAATTATTACATAATAATATGTAATCGCACATTTTAAAATTCAACCCCAACGCTGCTACCTCACGTACGTAGCCTTGTAAGTGTGTTCCTCATCTGGCCTTGGAATTAATTACTTCTGCGTGCATTCATTTTTCTTTTGCCTGAGAAAATCCTATGGTCGGCTAACATAAATTTCGTCAGACGGTTGATTTTCATAGACCTTTCTATCTATATGGAATTCAGGAACTTGAATAATACGCAGTCACACTGCATCTTAAATTGAAACCATAGATGGTTAAACACAAAATGCATCAGCTGATTATCATCTTGTCAAGGTATTCGGCTTGCTCCGGAAAATAATTTAGTTAGTTCATCCTTTGTCACCCAGACAAAAATCTTCGCATTTTCCGATAATCAACTTGCTTGTAGCAAATCACTTGAGATTTTAAAAACGAATCGCTGCCAAGATGGAGGAAAGATTAAACAAGAAGAACTTACATAATGCTACATGAGTGATATGTCTAAAGAAAACAGGACACTTACCTTATGAGAGGCGTGTTGTCCTGGCTTATTCTCCTGAGAGTGTATGATCATATGGCCAATTGGAGCCATTTCCTCAACCAAAATATGTATGGGAAAGATATCCTAGCACAGATTTTAAGGCAGATTCTGGCACACTGCAAACTTTTGGCTTTCTGTTATTCCTTTTTTCCCACGGTTATAAATGTAAAATGAATGTTGAGAAAACATGACTCCCAATAACGGTTGGTTCCAATTCCATGGAGGATGGGAACTAATCCATCGCTACTTTTAATATTTGTTTTTCACACTATTCCTCAGTTTATAAAATGAGTTGAAATGAGTACATCAAAAATCTAATCATCTAACCAAACTTAGCCTACAATATATTTGCAAGCTAAATGTACCCCGCGTAATGTCTGTTCAGGACTCGTAAACCTTTTTCAGAAAATGCCAGACATGGATTTCCCGTTAGAAAACAATATGCAGTACCATAAAGGAGAAGATTAAGAGTCTCTGATCAAATGCTTCTTTGCAGTGACCTACATGAAACATAGTTCGTTTTTCATCTAATAGATTGATATGGGTGTCATGGGACACTACGACGTTTGGTAGCACAAAATGAAAACTTCTCAGACATAGCATATTATACTGTGCGCTGATGCATTCCTATAAATACAAAAAACATGGCAGAACCTAACAAAAGAAAAGGTGAGGAAAAAAAAGGATTTTGATCATCCATTCGGTATTCATGTTGCATTTGTTACTTGACCCGAGAATCAGAATGAAAATTATTACATGGAAATACGGGTAAGTAAATGGAAGGTTTTACCAGTTCATGGTCCAGAGATAAGAGAAAAAACAGAGAACTCGATTGTGCAAATAAATAAATTAGAAAATATTACCGTTGATCATCGTTGATTTTTGTCTCAGCATCGGTGATCCGTGGAGCTGGTGTGTAGTCATATTTTGATAATCTCTCTTTATCCCCTGTATATAAAAAACCACCTGTTACCACACATAGAAAACCGCACAGACAATTCTAGAAGAAAAGAACTGAATTAACTTTTATGCAAACGGAATGCAGCAGCTGTAAGGGACCACATAGGAGATACACGGGGGTTAGGTCCTGTTCTTGTTACTACTGATATAATGAGTATGCATATTCTAGCAGCCTAGTCAATTGAGGCACATATGAATTATGAAGAGATACTCACATGGTGTATTTGTTATTAGACCCAGAACACGAACCAACCAAAAAGGTAAAGAAAGGAAAAGGAAAAAACAAGGGTTACCTTGGCATCAGATTTTTTCAAGAAAAGCTTCCAGGGTATTCCCGAAAATATTGGCGTGTCTCCATCGGAACCTGGGACATGGATCCAAAACGCTTCAAGAACTATATGAAACAAAATTAAACCATTTAAAAAAATCACAATCAACAACATTAGCCCAAAAAAGGAATATGCTTATGTAGCCTGATTCCAAAGATATTGAATATTCCTATTGTTCATTTCTCCACGAAACAAAAGAGCAACTGCAATCATTTATACTTCCCCAAAATTCCCTTCCAAACAAAATTTAAAAGGGACCAAAACAATTCCACACGAATGTAAAAGAGTTCAACACGTTTGAATATGCAATAGGATATCTCCCCGAATGGTTCAACACGTTATCTGCAATTCGCATTAACTTTGCCTCAATATGTAAATAGATGATCACGATGGTATAGCAAAATGCTCACGAGAATTCTTGTAAATGCATAGACAATAGGGTCGATTTTGGGAATGACAACCGGAAGGAGCCTCTCGATTAATAGCACAAGGACGGCTTTACGGATCTTCTCATCGCCACTCTCTGGAACAAAACCCTCGATTTCTTGTCAAACCAGCCTCGCATACGACGTTCGTTCTCTGCATCTTCCTCACTCTGAGAAGAAGAAATCGGGTGCTGAATTTTTGGTTGTTATGGTTGTACGAAATGGGCCGCGGTTGCTGGTCGGGGACCAAATCGGAAATGGGCCCATGGTTCCTCACTTCAAGTTCGATTTTAGGCCCAAATGAATAAGGTAGTCTCGTAATTGGGTTTTTTGGGGGCCTCTGTTAGGATTGATTGTAGGCCCATTAATATCATAAGGGATCTCTTAGCTTGTGATTGTTGCCAGAAGCGAATGCAATGAAATCTCCAATAATGAGTCTTACCGTTTACGCTTGTAGACCCAATAATCTGGAGTAAATAGTAAATGGCCCTCTTTCTTACCGTATTTTATAGGCCCCATCAGTTCTCAATTTAATGGGATCCGGCTGTTGGTTGATCGTATGACCAAATTCGGAAAGGCCCATGATCTCGCATTGTAGGCCCAAATAACAAGAGACCCCTTAATATCTAAAATGACGGCTAGCTTGCTTTGATTGGCAGGCCTAAAGGAGGCCCATAATCTCAGGAAACGATCCTGAGCTTTCCTTGAATGGTACGCCAAAAATAAACTCGTATTAATTGGGTCTATTCCCTTTAAACGTTGGGCTCAGAATCTCATAATGGGTCTGCATTTGATTGTAGGCTCAGAAAGGAGGCAGGCCTATAACTCCAATACTGAAATGAGCCGCCTGTAGGCCCCATATAATAACGTTAGTAAGAAAAAGACCGTGTTTATAGGCCCATATTCTGCTAGCGATTGAATGTAGGACCAAAAAAATAAAAAAAATGGAAAGGCCCATAATCTCGAAAACTGGGCTCCGTTGGCAATGATAGGCCTAAATGTGAAGGCTCATATCCTCGGCTAACGGGTATGTGCTTTCCTTGAATGTAGGCCCATATAGAAACAATCTCGAGTACTGGGCCTCTGTACGCATTCAATGTAGGCCCATAATTTCCAATAAGGGGCTGTAGGTAAGGCTCATAATATATATATATATCAACCCTTAAATCCTAGTAGTCTTATTAGGACCTAATGTTTTTTAGTGCAAATTCTGGAAGCTCACGAACTCATTCATCACTTCAGTGCCTTCATAGGGGCTCATTCTATGTTTAAATCGGTTGCAGCATCCACCGTTTCATGAGTCCGAGCTCCACACAAATTTGTTGTGTGGGGGCCCAACCCTTGTATGTGGAGCCCGGGCCATGAACGGCCAAGATCCAATTCACCCGGTGGAGCCAAAGTTCACCCCTTCATGGGGAGGAAACAACTTTTTTTCTGAAATGTGACTGTTGAAGTGTAAAAGAAAGGACCTTTTGACTTGTTAGTGAAATATGTTTTCGAGCTAAAAAAAGTTTGTATTGGAAATGTGAGAGATGGTCTTCAATATTTGCATCCTTTCACAAAGCTGCTTACTGGAGAGGAGGTTTGAGATTTTTGTTGTCAGTGAAACTTGAATTTTTTGGAGGAATACTATAATGGCAGACTTATTTTCACTTTTGAATATTTAATGGGGATAATTTCCCCATTGAGATGTACAGTCTATCTGCTTAGCCCACCAGTCTCTATTATATTTCGTCCCCCCATGTTTTTCAAGTAGAACCAATTTTGAACCCCTTCAGTGGGGCAATGTTTTCAAAACCAGGTCAATCAGCTTTAGGCGTCTGTCTGTTGTAAGTTGTAATACAATTATTTAATGATGAACCTTGTCCATTTGAGGTTGTAATAGAATCATAATTATGACTGCTATTGATTAAAATAGTGTTTGGGGTGAGCTTCTATAAAGCACTTATAAATCTTTTCCATCACAAAAATTTGAAATTTTAGAAATTTTGTTAACAAAAAGCTTGAGATGAAGTTCTACCAAACACTACCTAAGACCGCATACCTATCGACCCATATAAACCAGGTTATAGTTTTGAATGCCAAGGAACAAATAGAACCCCCTCCGAGCTCAAATATCAAACAAGATTATTATAAGTTAAAGACTTAAGGAGGAAGTTCATAGTTTGGAAGTTCATGGATTTAATTTTTTTTATCTTGCTGACAAATACACATTCAATCTCTTGCATCACTATTGTTTTTGATATTAATGCAATATTGGGACTGACATTTGGATATGTGCAGTGATGATTATGTAATGCTTTTTTTCTCTCTTCTCTTCTTTTTCCCCAGCTCAAAAAATTCTCCTTGAAGTTTGATTTGCTGATAATTATGTTCGTTAATTCCGCAAATGTTTTAAGATTTAAGGGTGTGGATTGACATCTTAAATCCTTTCTCCTTGAACAGATATAATATTGACGTTAAGTTAATGGTTGCTTATAGCAGGGTGATTATGTTATCATATATCCTTTCACTAGTTCGTATCTCTACTTTGGGGAAAGGGAAAAAAGTATTTTTAGCCTGTTAGTCACAAATATTAGAATCCGTGATCAACAGCATTTGTTGAAGTTATCCATGTTTTTGCTAAATTTTGGGGATTATAATGCTGGGTGATATTGATATTGGACCGGGCAACTCGACATATCTGTATTAGTAATTTATTAGTCAATTTACTCAATTCTTGAACTAATGGACATCTCTGTAAAAGATCAAAGTAAGAAGATGCACTAGCGCCAATATCTTTCATTTTATACTATGGTTTTGCGGGGGGATGGGATTTTTGCACCGGATTCAACCCCAGCCGGCAAGACCATCGATTTTCTCGGGCCGTTGTTGTTCAGTCCCTATAAGGCAGTAAAAGTTTTATCAACAGACCAAAAAACAGGATCATCGAACCGTCGGAGTTTGTCGTAATGAGAGGCAAGAACATAAAAGCGCGCCGTTCAGGAAACTTGAAAACTGAGAGTAATGCCAGAAGAAGAGTAGTAGGAAATTCAAGAAACGGATATCGAGAAAGATTGGTAATTGTTGTTACTCCCACGAGTGACAGAAATTACCAGCATCGCAACACATTGACCTTCAATTGCCCACCTTGGTTGGAATGGACAAACCATTGTTGATAATTGATAAGTAATATACTGTTTGTAACCATTAAAAATAAGTGATTATGGTTTTAGAGGTTGCAAAACACTATCAAATAATAGTTAACCTGATAATCACTTTCTCAAACGACGTTTAGCTCATCTTGTATCCTCTTTGCATGTTTTACTCCTTAATGGCGCTGACCGTCGGGAAGATTGTTGCTGCGCCCAAATTAAAAAGCTTTCACTTTTTTTTAACCATTTTTTTTTTAATATTTAAAGTTTATTAATACGGTTCGAATTTGAAGATTAACGATGTGCTAACAATCTTATTTTTGGAATAAATAATGTGCTATTTATATTGCTATATTATATGCTTCTATTATCACAGGTGCACCCTATGCTCCTTTGTTTGCCTTAATTTGAAAAGCAGCCTAACTATAGAAGAATAACGACAAGTCGCACAACATAGATTTAATGTAAGCTGTAATTACATACCCAAGGACTTCCTCTATTACCAAGGGAACTAGGAATATTTTGAGATTGATAGCTTAAATACGAAAATCAGCGGACTCCCAAAAGGAAATGAAAAAGTTAGAAGAAACTAGAGCAATTGATTAAAAATGGATGCCGGATCGTTTAATAATTTTCTTATTAATATATTCTATTATCAGTACAACAAGAGACCAAGAAGGCAAAGCACTCAACTCTTTTTTCCGCCATCACAGGCTCTTCGTGAATTGAGATTCCTATACCTCACTCACTCATCACAAAGCCGAATATACTAAGTATTTATATGTATAATATATATAATTATATATATATATATCATGATATATGCTGATTCAACGATTCTTTACAACGAATAGTCTGCTACAATTGTTGTCTTGTGCCTACAGAAATAAAAAAGAAAAAAGAAAAAAGAAAAAAAGTGAGTGACCAGAACAAAGGCATCTAAGCAACTTTTTTTCCAGGTCAACCACCACCGTGCGATGCGGTCGTAGTTGGATGGGGCGCATAGCCAATTGTGGCAACTGGAAGCTCGCTCGGGAAGTGATCGGAGAAAGCAATTGTCAGTCACGGGGGACGACTATGAAATCCATCCAAAACCCACGAAAAAATCGTCTTCCAATTCCATGTTGGAGCACACTAAACTCAGTTCTATCATCGTCATCATCTATCAGCCAATGTCCTCTCTGTGTCTCTGCTGCTGCTCCTGATTTTCCGGAGCCGGGCGATTCGGTGATTCGCCGCGAGACGTGTTCGAGTGAACATGAGGTGATGTGTGCTTTGCCGCAGGCGTGGGGGTGTCTTCCGAACTCGGGGTGGCCGCCTTCTGACGCGCGCGTGCCGGCGCGAGTAGAGTTCCGTTGAGTTCCCGGCAGGGGGTGGTTGTGTCTCCGCCTGTGTAGGTGACTAATGAAACATTCTCGGGTCGGATCTGTTCGTCCTCCACTTTGTTTCCGTGGCCATACAACCCTTTAAGGTACTGAGCATTTGGTAATTTCCCCTGTGTTTTGCACAACAAATTCTATGAGCAATTTATACATTCACGATTTGGCTATTATCTTTGGCTCTCCAAATGTTGGGAAAAAAAGTGAAGAGCCAAACCTCGAGAATAAGGGGAGCCTTTGATGGGTTTTCTGCCCATCAAAGTTTTCCTCCATGACCCACGTATCAGAAGAATAAAACTCTACAGCGGGTACATGCTGCTAAACCTCTCTTTCAGATTAATTCCTTTCTGCGAAGGTACAATGATAATCAAAACAAAATTCAGCATTTGAAACTTCGTCACAGCACCGAACCATTCGAGAGAAAAAGATTATAAATTAATTTACCTTCCTTTTGGAACTTGATGGTTGGATTGATTCTGCTGGTTTGGAACGCATTGGTGGAAAGGAGCAAAAGCACTTACTGCTTTTGCCTTGCAACATTGCAACAACGTCAGTGCTGCCTGCTCTGCTGCTCCCTGCTTGAATTTTAGAGATCTTCCAAGAATCAGGGAGAGGCGAAGAATTGGTGAACCTCTGTTTATGGAAGAAAGGCTTGTAAAGGTCTTGTAACTCCCAAGAACCAAGGTTTCTTTCCTGGGCACTCACGAACAGATCTTAGGAACTAGCCTGCTCGAGCCAAACGCCTGTGATCCTTGATTAAAAGGTGGCCGTAAAATCACGACCACAAGAAGCTTCTCGCTATGGCGGCCGGGGACGGCGGCGGCGGCCGGTGGTGGTGGAAACGCACGCCTCTATGAACACACCGCCTGTAGATCCCAATCATCCTCTATTTCTTTGTTTTTCTTGTATTAAAAAAAAAAACGCTGACTTTTGGAGATAAGAGAGAGAAGGGAAGAGATTTGGGAAATGAGTGGAAAATCGAAACTATGATGGTTTTCGTTTTATGGAGAGGAAGAGAGAGGGAAAGTCTTAAAGCCTTGGCAGGGTTTTGCTTTATCTTTCAGACATAGAGAGCAATTTGGACGGTCCAGATTTGCATATCTAGAAGATGCATGGGATCTTTCTGTGTTTCGGGGACACTTGACGCAAACCGGTTTTGCGAATCGCCTCGTTTGGTGCGTTGACATTTGTAAATGTCAAAGGGGAAAAAGTCCACGCGATATTGTTTCATAGTATATTAATTATTGTTTGAATTTGATGGGGTGTTGGTTGTCCTATTATTTGGTTTTCGTAAATGTACAATTAAATGAGATTTAAGAGTGTTTGTTAAAAAGTATATATTAAAAATATACATTGACTTTCAAATATAATGCTTATTAGATTTTAAATTTTCATTGGTATTATAAAAATATTTTATTAACTTTTAATATTTTAAAATTTATTTAAACAAAAAAGTCCGTGAGATTATTTCATTGGTAAATTTTGCGAGATCGGTTTTTTGAATCAACCTAACTCATGAAAAATATATTTTTCGTTATAAATATGCGTCAGGTCACTTCGTTTCGCGAAAATAAATTTATGAGATCGTTTCAAATATAATTACTTAATTTTTTAAATAATTTCGGTAAACAGGTCGATCTGATCCATATATGTTGTAAAAAAGTGATATTTCTTCTCGAGTCATTTATTCGTGGTTGAAGCCCAGATAGTCCAATGCTGGACTTGAGCACAATCTGATGAAGCCACTCGCTTCAGGACCCAAGATTAGAGGGGGCCCAAATAAATCAGTTCTATTATTATATATGGATATATAAAGGTATTGTTAGGTTTAAAATCACATTAAATTTTGAATGTTCCAATTTTTTGAGTACTATATTAAAATAATAACTCCTAAAATTCGTATGTTTTATTTTATATTTTGTACATAGTTTTAATTGATAAAATCATAGTTCATTTTAAGGGGACTTATGTTCAAAAAATTCATTTCAGACCAAGAAAATCTCAAATACGACACTGAGAGAGTCTATGAAAAATTGGTTGTGTTTTTTTTTTCATTGTTTATTTGTGATAACATTTATTTGCATTGACGATTTATGAAATTTAATTATTTTACAGGTTTCATTTTCACAGAATGAATTGATATATTTGTTAGTTAGTAGTTGTTTTATGATCACAACTAGCACTTGTATAGTTGATTGATATAATATCATAAATAAAGATAGGTCGGATTGAGTCGAATGATATTCATATTATTTTTATTTTTACTCGAAATAGTTTATTTGAATCGATTTTCGTTAAGCTAAAAATAGCCACAACGAAAAAAAAAAAAGATTATTTTTTGGGTGTGATTTAGCTGACTAAGACTTTGAATTCAAAGTTTTTTAATCTAGTTCGACTTTTTATTCAAGCTTTGCGGTAATAGACTTTCAATTGAGACTTCGTTGTTGTTATTATCTGGATAATACTACATTTTTTTATTACATTATCAATAATCGATGTTATTGTATTAAAGATTACAAGTATCTATGTTTTGTAGAGTAATTTGGGGAGCTCAACTTCCGTACCTCAAATGTGAATCTTAGGTAATTACATTTGACTGGTTTGATGTGATAATTAATAATTAAATCCAAGAAAATAATATATCTGTATTAAGTAATTATTATTGAAAAATATAAAGTTGTATTTTATCATATTTATAAAATAATACTACTTCAATACTTCAATTTGTACAAAAATATTTGATAACCAATGCAAGAATTTAACCCCGCCGATTATTATAGTACATCACTCAAAAAAATTAATTTAATATAAAATTTTATATGAGACGAACGTAAGAGAGATTATCTGTTGGATAAACATTAATTAATTAATTAATTAATTAATAATAATAATAATAATAATAATAACCGTTAAAACGTGTAGATACCTAACCAACCAGGTGAAAAGCAAAGAACCTAGGCCACGGAGCGACTGCAGCTCACGCGGCTATTACGCGAGTAGGATTTCATGTCAACGAGTTTGACGAGATCAAAGGAGATGGACGGCTGTGATTGGAGGAAAGCGATTGATGGAACAGCGTGGGAGATAAGGTTTGGTTGGCACGACAACTTGCTGATACTGCGGGCCCCACAGGAGAAGCAAGAGAAAAAAGAGTGGACACG